>NC_056726.1:261853691-261968691 GCF_019279795.1 Protopterus annectens | reverse complement strand
AAATAACCTTTAAGGGTTGTCTAAATTACCTGCCATGAAAACCCTTGACATTTGTAATTCAAACACCTACAGCACATTCTCTGGGACATTCAGCAGCAATAAACCTTGTTATTATATACATTGCTACAAAATGATGTTCTCAATGGCAAATCACTGTTAGCTGGCTGTCAGAGTAAGAGGGCCTAAACTAATTTACATAAACAATCAACAATCCAGCACTAAGCTTCAGACTCATGAGAGCAAGAGGATTTCAACTAAATCAAAAGTCAGAACTTTGTATAGAGTCATTTTCACTAAGGTCCTATTTATGAAGCAAGATACAGTTACACATCAGATACCCTTCAGTTTCTTTCTGAATCGAAATACTTCAATGAAACCATAATGAAATAAGCTGCTGTTCTCCAAAATATAACACCAGTGAACCCTCAAGTGCCACAGAGATTTCCTTCAGCTTTTAAACACACTTTTGAAAACTGAGACACTATGGCTTGCAAGGAGCAATTTTTGTCTGAATATTTAATGATCTTAACTTGTGCAAAATGTATGCATTTTATTTTTCTAAAATTGGAAAAACATCGTATACAAAACTAACAGAACAAAAACACTGTCTATCAACAGCTACTTTGCAGCTCCTAAACAAATATTTGAACATTTTCCTGAAATCTGCTCTTCCACTCTGGTAAAACAATTTGATCTTGTAATTCTAAACAGTGGCTCGTTTGCTCTTTTTGCTACATGAGTATTCAAAATCCTTAAAAAACACAAAAGAACCTCACGGCAAGCAAGACTACAGAGCCAGTTCCAATACACACCAACAGGACAATAGGATAGTAGTACGGCAGCTTCCACCTGAGTAAATAACTCCACAGTTGTATAGGTAGATAAAAATGTAACATTTAGAAAAAACACACCAAAGGTTAAGCGCTTTCACCCAGATCCACCACGCTTCATCAGAAAAATTATCCCAACAATACAAGTTGCTTAAATACATCCACTAATAGAGTTCATATAATTAATCAACTTAATTAAGTCACACACAATTTAAAGGCACAAAATCCTAATCTACAAAACCTACAATACAAATATACAGTTCTATGTTTAGTTCAATAAGCTTAAAATTCATATTAAGTATATATAAAATATACCTCTGTGTGCATAATATATAGAATAAAATTTATATATATATATATATATATATATATATATATATATATATATATATATATATATATATATAGATATAGATATAGATACTGCGGTGGTGGTGCTGCAGTAGCGTTGTCGCCTCACAGTTAGACGTTGCCCGTTTGATTCTCAGAGCGTCTTCTGTGTGGCGACATGCGTGAATGGGCGTTCCTTCGTTGAAGGTTGTGCGTTAGGACTGGCAAGCCAGCACGTCAAAATCTACTGCCAATCATTAGCGGACCGGAGTTCCGCTGTGGCGACCCCTAACCGGGAAAAGCCAAAAGAAACATACATATATATATATATATATATATATATATATATATATATATATATATATTATATTTTAATATAAAATTGAAAATGTAAAAATGTAAAAATATATAGTGACTATACCTTATAGACACCTCTATTGACAAATGTTACTAAGCACACACTGTAAACTATCACAATTTGGCTGCTCTAAGCCTCAATACACTATTAATGCTTCTGTGTTCATTTAAACTCTGGGTCCTCCCAGAGTCCAGCTTGAGTTACTAGAAAAGCTCTTTGTATTTAAGGTTAGCCTCCCAGCACCCTTCCCTGGGGTCAACCTCTATTTGTTCAACCACAAAGAATTTCAGTTTCATATCTGTACATGTTCTACAATGTTTATATAGGGCATTTGATTCCTTTGCCCTGGAAATACCGTACATGTGTTTATATACTCTCTTTCTTAAAACCCTCTCAGTTTTGCCTATGTAAAAACTGTTACAGGTTTCACATATCACTAAACAGACCACTCCTTTGGTGTTACAATTTTAGGAGCCCTTAGAATCCACCCGATATTTTCTTGATGGTATATAAATTTCCTTCTTATTGGACATGTAACTACACTGCTTGCAATACCCACATCCACCAATGTCTTAGTCTTACTCAAATACTTTTCTTCTTCCTTAAATTCAAATAACTCCTTCAGGTTGGTGTCTCTTCTCCTAACAAAAAGAGGTTTATCTGGAAGGTAGCTTTGAGTATCCTCTGTGACCTTAAAAATAGCCCACTGTTTCTTCACTATCTCTTCAACCTGAACAGAGGTCATAGAGAAAGTGTGTATGAATGCACATTGATGTGTTTTTGTCAACATTCTTGACTTGTCCTTCAGTCATTCTACCCTGTCCCAAAAGTGGATAATACAACGTATCCCGGTCCCTAATAACATCCTTAGCCAAACTGTCTAAAAGGGCTCTAGGGTATCCTCTCAAGAAATAAATTGGTAAGGAACTCTACTTCATCTAAGAACCTCTCCCTGTCTGTTGTCATTCTAGAGGACCTGATGTACTATCCTTAAACTATCCCATTCTTTTCATAAAATGGGTGCCCACTTTTAAAATGAAGATAAGAGTTTGAAAAGGTGCTCTTTTTATACAATTTAGAAATAAAACACTGATTCCCAAAATCCTTGTAAATCGTAACATCCAGATAATCTATCTTAATCTCTGATAGGGAGTGGGTGAATTTTAAAAACCCAGATGTATTGTTAATGCAGACCAAGAACTCCTGTAGGGATTCTTCCAAACCTAACCAGAAGAGACAGATGTCATCAAGGAGTATAAAAGGAAATGTATTTGTTCCATTCTGTGTTAAAAACACATTTCCTCTCCCAATAATAAAGGACACAATTGGCATAAAGGGGGGCACAGGCCGCCCCCCCCTGACCACCCCTTTATTTTGCTTGTAAAAGTCTCCATTAATGTGTACAAAATTATTATTCAGAGTAGTGTCCATAAATTTCGGGATCAAATTAATCATTTTACTATTCAGATAACTGGCCTCTAAGAGCATATCACCAAACCATTCCAAGCCCTTATCATGTGGGATACTAGGAAATAGTTTCACCACATCAATAGTGACCAGGAAAACCTCATCATCAAACTTTTCGTAGGTAATGTTCTTCAGAAAATCCCAAGAATCCTTGGTAATATGAGTCAAAGAAAACACAAATTATTTCAATTGCTGGTCTACAAAAATGGCAAGGGGCTCAGTTAAAGAACCCCCTCATGCTACAGTAGGTCTAAATTTCAACTTATCTATTCCCTTATGTGTTTTGGGTATCCCAAAAATACCAGGAATTCTTGGGTTCTCCACATGTAAGTAGTTGTAAAGTTTTTCATTTATGGTACCCTGTAATAAATGGTCATAAAGGAAATAATTAATCTTGGAACAAGCAATGTTGATCTCATTTCTGGACACAACTGCATACTGTTCCTCATTATTCAAGATTTTGTACATATTTGTCTCATAGTCCATGGAATACATCAAAACCACCCCACCGCCCTTATCTGGTTTCATAACTCTGCAGTGGTTAATTCTAAGTTGATTTAGCAAATCCCATTCACTATCTTCCACATACTGTCATGTTCACTTTTCAAGTTTAAATTTCTTATATTTTTTTCCATCATTTCCTCAAAAATTCTTAGTGTAAGTTTAAGTGGGGGATTAAACATACTATTTCTGGAGAGTTCAGTTCTGTTTTATTCGTGCCCCTTGAATAACCATTTTAAATTCAGTTGCCTAACAAACAAGTTCAAGTCTATCAAGGTTTTAACTAAAAAACAGGTCTGGATGGGGCAAACTGAAAACCTTTTGTAAACCAATCAATGTGTCCATCTGTAATTACAATATCAGTAAAATTGAAAATGTTAAAATTACCATGTGTCCATGTCCTACCCACGTGGGTTGTATTGGCATCACTGTTAGCTTGTAGTAATACTAACTCGTGAATCTGCTGGGGTGTCACAACCTCACTAACATTGCTGAAGGAACAATACCTGAAGTTAAAAACTTCAATAGGTCCTTGATCTATCTGGAATTGTAATTCTAACTCCTCCCCCTGAATCTGCCCCCCCCCCCCCCCGAGTTTGATAGGAAAAATTGTATCCTGGGTCCCCTTGCTTCTGGGCTAACCTTTCGCTTCTCCTCAGGGGGGTAAGATCTAAAGGGTGGTCAGTATCATTGTTGCCATTACAGTTCAGTTCAACATCCCCCACATATTCAATGTTAACCAGTTCAGAATCATGTTTGCTCTGTGTATCCTTTAAGGGGAGAGGGTAAGCTGTACCTCCCCTGTACTCAGTTAAATCATGTTGTAACTTTTTAATTTTCCTGTTAAGGACCTTATCACAATACATGTCAATATCTCTAAACACACTGTCATATTTGTTCTTTTCAACTTCAAATAAACAATCTATAGTAATTTTGTTATGTAAAATATTCACATCTTTCAAAAGAACTTCCCTTTGCATTTCGTAATCTTTTATCATTAATGTAAGCATACCAATATCTGTGTTATTGAACAACTCACACAATCGGTTGTGCAACCAACTATCCACAATAACATTATTACGATAGTTAAATATTCACAGTCCTTTAGGCACCCTATTCACAGCCACACATTCATTCAAGTAATCAATTTCCATTTAAACATGTTTAAGGTCTAAAAATTTCTTTTTAAAAGTTTTCAACAATAAATATTTGAACATTTTCTTGAAATCTACTGATCCACTCAGGTAAAACAATTTGATCTTATAATTCTAAACAGTGGCTCATTTGCTCTTTTTGCTACATGAGTATTCAAAATCCTTGACTTCTTTGACTTCTCACTCAGCACCTCAGTTTAGAGAATTCTGAAGTTCTGTAACACTTCATTTCATATGAATTACTATCCCGAATCCATTGCGACTTAGTTTCTCATTGATCTCTTATTTCAGACTTTGCAAGGTTAAGTTAGTACATTGGATATGTCTTTTTTTTCTAATGATTGCAAGATTTGTATATGTTGTATATGCATATTATCTTTTGTGCACTACTGTACATTAATAAGTACAGTTTAGGCATGCTCATTTCCCTGGAATATCTGATGCAACTTTAACTATGAATCCTTAGCCAAACATTCGATCTCAGGACCAGTATTTTGGTCTGCCCCCAACTCCAGGACTACAGCAAGCTACGATTTGGAACTTTTCAGTTGTTAGATGAATGCTTTTGGGCATCGCTCAGTTACCTATGGTGGGTGGGGCACATTACAGAGTACGGTCATTTGAGACTGGGTGAAATTTATTACATTTTGCTGTAATAACCAGATTGCCTATTCTGGGTCTGTAAAGTTCACTTTAATATGAGATTTTTTTTGTTTGTTTTAATTTGGGATTACTGGTGTTTGTGGACTATTTCCTGGATCTGATGAAGCTTCTTATAAGAGCCAATACACTGACATTTACACTAGATTTGATCCCCGGGTACACTAGTTTCCAAGACAGACCGATATTTAGGTTATTTGCCTGGTTTCCCATGCCCAAAAGTTGTTGTGATATTGAGGCCAGCCACGAACAGATTCTACTTTTTTGATAAAATTATGACTTGGAGAATACAGAATGACTGCAGAAACACAACCATCTTGGCTGTACAAAACACACCACAGTTGCATACAGACACTTGGTTGGTAACATTAGCACTCACTTTAAACCTTGGGACTCACTGCATATATTGGGTAAAGGGTGTTGGTCTGGTGGATGTAAAAATTCCCTGGAAAGGAGATTTTTCTCCCCCTGACATTTGAAACCATGCTGAATCAGTCCCAGAACCCACTTGTCTGAAACAAATGGTTGCCAAAGCCAGAAATGGAGATCCAGAAGCTGTAAGGGATTGCCAGGTGGGTGGGGGCAGGGTCCCTTACTTAGTCATTTTGACTCGACTACCTTTGTTCTTGGGCGGGGGGGGGGTCCGCTTTCTTTTTGGAACCTCACTGCCATTAATCTTTAAATATTTGCTTACCAACATTTTGTGGAGAATGTTTTTTGTTTTATTTCTTGCTAAAACTGGATGAAGGAGCAGAAATTCTCCTGGAAAATTTAAAGGGGGTGGGCTGAAAACTCTGAGGGATTCTCTGAATTCGCTTACACCACCCACCACATGTTTTGATAACCATGGCAGCAAGGGATCCTGAGTAGTGAACTCAGAAACTGATGAAACTAAACCACACAAAGCAGATTTTCCCACAGGACAGAAATGCAGATAAAACATTCCTCACATTTTTACAGCTAATCAGAATAAACTAACACAGGAGCCTGACAATTCAAGGAGAAGGATTAGAATTAACAAAATGCTTGGCTAGGGTTGCCACCTTTCCATAGTGCCATTTCCAGACAAGCCCTAAACCATGCATAATCTAACCACATACATTCCCCCCTTTAGTAGTAACACCTAGGGTTGCCACCTTTCGTTGTAGAAAAGAAATGGACTTAGGCCACGCCCCTTATACCTCCTATAACCCCACCCATTTCTCTCCCACTTTCCACACATTGTGCGGCACCATCATCAACACATCAGAGGGGAATGCCCTCTTCGTCTATTTGTGATGCCTTTTTTCTGTGCTTTTTGTAAAAAAGCACAGTAAAGCTGCAGATTTAAAAAACTTCAATATTCTGTTTCTTTTTCTGAAACAGAATACTGGAGTTTGTACAGTGTTTTCCGGACTACCAGACAATTAGTTTGATTTCTGGATAGTCTGGAAAAAAAAAATAGATAGGTGCTAATGCTAGTAACACCTCGTTCGCTAACCACTCCCATCAGCACAAGTTTTGAATACCACATGCAGTTACTACATGCTAGAAATATACAATGGATCTGAAGATGCGAGGTAAACACCTTTGCCAGTAATTCATTTAAAGTACATTGTTAAGAGTACACTACACACAAAAAGTACAGTTTTGTACCTACCATAAATGTAGATGTTCGAAGATCCACATTGCTGCAGTCCTTACACTTGGGTAGTCCGCTGTCCACGGTCGGCCCGAATATCAAAGTATAAGGCTGACGTCGGTCAGGGCGCATTTAACTGACGTCAGGACGTCAGGGTACAAATGCGCATGACCGACGTCATATCCTCAGTCTTTTCTTGCCCCAGATGTCAGAAGACCTTAAAAATAAAGGTCAAAACCAAAAGACAGCAAACAAATAACCAACCACCCTTGCACTAACTATATGTACAATATATATACAATATACACAATATGTACAACCCAACCCACACAACCACCTCCAACTACAGAGGGAAGGAGGGAGGGTAATTGGACTGCAGCAATGTGGATCTTGAACATCTACATTTATGGTAGGTACAAAACTGTACTATGTTCTTCATCTCACATTGCTGCAGTCCTTACACTTGGGTAGAATCCCAAAGCAGAGGTAAGGGAGGATGGCTAACTACAAGGAAGCAGGAGCTGCCAAAATGCCCTGCAAAACCGCAGTGGCAAAACCAGCCCTGGACTTAGAGTAAAGTGGCAGGTGATAATGCCTAGAGAAAGTATGCACAGAACTCCAAGTAGCTGCCTCCAAAATATCCTTGGTTGCCACTCCCCTCAAAAACGCTGTTGAAGTGGCAGTAGCCCTAGTGGAATGAGGCCTAATCCCAGCTGGAACCTCCTTGCCATGATGGGAATAACAGAAAGCAATGCAAAACCCAATCCACTTAGAAATAGTTTGTTTTGACACAGGCTTGCCCTGAGAACTCAAAGCAAAAGAAACAAACAACTGCTGAGACTGCCTGAACCCTTTAGTTCTGTCCAAATAATAACGCAACTGCCTGTGTACATCCAAAGTGTGCAAAATCTTTTCCCCCTTATTTTGGGGATTTGCATAAAAAGTAGGCAAATGAATAGTCTGGTTTAAAGCCACACTAGAAACCACCTTAGGCATAAAGGAAGGATTAGTGCGTAATGATACCCTATCCTTATGGAAAATCAAGAAAGGCTCAACTGCCATAAGGGCCTGTAATTCAGAAACCCTTCTTGCAGAGGTAATGGCCAACAAAAAAGCAGTCTTCCATGATAAATATTTCAACTCAGCAGTAGCTGCAGGCTCAAAAGGTTGTAGAGTGAGTTTCTCCAACACAAAATTGAGATCCCAAGCAGGAGTAGGAGCTCTTCGTGGGGGTCTTATATTCTTTGCCCCTCTAAGAAATTGCTTGAACAAAGGATGAGAAAACAATGGCGGGTCGCAATCATAGTGAGCTGAAATTGCTGCAGCATGAACTTTAATAGAAGAGAAAGACAAACCTTTGTCTAGTAACTCAGTAAGATATTGAAGAGCCACACACAAATTAGGCTCAGAAACATCAAAATCTTTTGCTGCACTCCAAAATAAAAATCTCTTCCATTTATCAGCGTACACTTTCCTTGTACTAGGCCTTCTAGCTTCCAAAATAACATTCAAAACTTGCTGAGGAAGTGGAGGCCCATTATGGTTCAAAACAGAATATGCCAGGCTGTTAGGTGCAGAGAGTGAAGCTTGACATTGAGCAAATGGCTGTCCTCCTGTGACAACAGGTGTGGAATCAAGGCAAAGGCCATGGAGGCTTCCGTACTAGACTTCTTAGTAATGGGTACCAGTGCTGTCGAGGCCAATCTGGAGCTATTAAAATCATCCTTGGCTTGTCCTGTCTGACCTTCAGAAGTACCTTTGGGAGGAGAGGCAGAGGTGGAAAGGCATACACATGAAGATTGCTCCAATTGAAAGAAAGAGCATCCACTCTCCAAGCTGTGGGATGAAACCTTTTGTGCAAAACTTTGGCAGCTGATGGTTTAGTGGAGAAGCGAACAGATCTATGTCTGGAGTTCCCCATGACACTGTCAATTTCTGAAATACATGAGGATCCAATTTCCACTCGTGGGGATCCATAATTGCCTGCTCAACACATCTGCTAAGGAGTTCTGTGCTCCTGGCAGAAACCTTGCCTGAAGATTGAGCTGTAAACTGAGAGCAGTCTCCCACAAAATCATTGCTTGCCTGCATAGAGGATAAGAATCGTTCCCCTTGCTTGTTGATGTACCACATGACAGTTGTGTTGTCTGTTAGAATCAACACCTGTCCTGGAAGAAGGAATTCCTTGAAAGCTATTAATGCAAACTGGACTGCTAACATCTCCTTCAT
Organism: Protopterus annectens; assembly: GCF_019279795.1. NCBI lineage: Eukaryota > Metazoa > Chordata > Ceratodontiformes > Protopteridae > Protopterus > Protopterus annectens. The sequence goes on along the minus strand of NC_056726.1, from coordinate 261,959,541 downwards.
GTTGATATGCAGATGTTGTAGTCTGACAGGCCACTTGTCTTGTATCCACTTTCCATTTAGATGAGCTCCCCAAGCTTTGTCTGAGGCATCTGTCGTTAAAATCTGACTTGCCTCTGGCCGGGTCACAGAGAGTCCCTTGTTTAGGTGACATTCCTGAGCCCACCACAAAAATTCCTTCTGAATGCAAGGTATTATTTGAATGACAGTGTCCATATCCTGGCAGTGCTGTGTCCATACATTTTTGAGATACCATTGTAGCTTCCTCATATGCAGTTTGGCATTGGGAAGCACCAGAATACAAGATGCCATGAACCCTAAGGCTTGAAGGACTGTCCTTGCAGTTAGCCCGGACTGATGAGATAGTTGATGGAAGTAAAGGGATAGACTCTTTTGTTTGTCCGGGGTTAAAAAGGCCATCTGGGCTGCTGTATTCAGTCTCACACCCAGAAAGCACATGTCTTGAGAGGGTACTAGACTGGACTTTATTTCGTTCACAGAATACCCTAGGCATCTTAGCACTGCTATCACATATTCCAAATGATGAAGAAGCTCTTCCCTTCCTTGAGCCAGAATTAGGCAGTCGTCCAAATAAGGATAGATCTGTATTCCTTTTAGTCTGAAGAAAGCTATCACTGGAGCCAGAACTTTCGTGAACACTCTGGGCGCAGTAGATAAGCCAAAGGGCAATGCAGAGAACTGATAGTGAGAAGTCCCAGCTCGAAAACGCAGATACTTTCTGCAACTGAGTCTGATAGGAACATGAAGGTAAGCCTCCTTGAGATCCAAAGTTACCATCCAATGATCTTTGCCCAGCAGAGGTAAAAGCCGCTGCAACGTCAACATTTTGAACTTGGGAATGTCCAGATAAGTGTTGAGGATAGATAAGTCCAAAATTGGTCTCCACGTGTTCCCCTTCTTTGGTACTAGGAACAGGCGAGAATAAAATCCTAGGCCCACTTCTGGCAGAGGGACCGGCTGTATGGCCCCTAGTTGGAGCAACAGAGAAACCTGTGCGAGAGCCTCTATTCTTTGATGAGGAGGAATGTCTGGCATGCCTTTGAAAGGAGGCAAGGTATGGAAATAAAACCTGTAGCCGTGGTGTATGATATCCAATACCCATCTGTCCTGGGTAATTAAACTCCAATTCTCTTTGAAAAGTGCCAACCTTCCCCCCAAAGGTGCTGCCAGACGAGCAGGCTCTGGCAGCTGAAAAGGTAGGTCATTGGGTCTGCTTACGAAAGGACTGACCCCTGCCCTCACCCGAAGCCTGTGCAGGAGAACTCCCTGTTCTAGGCCTGAAAGAGCCCTGAGCTCTGCCCTACCACGTCTAGATCTACCCCTAGACTGGGAATCATAAGAAGGATACGTCCACCCCTTAGTAGGCCAATTTCTACTAAACTTTGGAGGCTGGACCTGCAAAAAATCTTTAAGAGTCTGCATAGACTTAGCCTTGTCTTCCATTTTCTTTAAGACTGTCTCAACAGGAGGACCAAACAACACGTCAGATTGTAAAGGAGCATCTAAAATCCTTGTTTTAACATGTTCAGACAAAGTCTGATCCCTCAGCCAGGCGTGCCTGCGAAGAACAGTCCCAGTGGCAGCCACCCTAGACGAGGCCTGTACAGCATCAAAACCACATTGCAAAGAATGCTTACCCACCTGTTCAGAAACATGTACTAAATCTTGCAACTCTTTACAATCAATACCTACTGCCAGAGCATCAACCTTAGACTTCAATTGTGAAAGGAGATAGTTCTGGTATTTCAACATGTGAAACTGGCAATTCAGAGCCCTCATACCAAGAGTGGAAGAAGTATAAACTTTCTTTCCCCATCTATCCAAGGCCCTAGCCTCCTTGTCTGTAGGAACCGGATTCTTAACAACAGAAGCCTTAACACCCTTAGGCCCCTGGCTAACAGTTTCTGGGTCTGCCCTAGGACTCTTAAAAAGATACTTATGAACTTCAGGCACCCTGTAATACCTATCCGGCTTAACAGGAGCAGGAGGCAAAGAATCAGGATTAAGAGAAGCCTCTGTAAAAACATCTTCCACTACATCCAAAACAGGAGGTATAGCCAAAGGCCTATGCTGGGGCAAAAACAGAAATTCCTAAGCCGTTTCCTGGAATCAGAGAAGTCCTGACCCTCCCACTTAAAATGCTCCCTCATGGAATGAAGAGTTTCTGAAAAAGAAAAATCCTCAGGAGGAGTAGCAGAAGGAGTAGAATCATCCACATCAGAATCAGAATAAGGAGAGTACTCCTGCAAGTCTTCAGCCAAAGACTCTGAAACATCTGAAGCTTGCTCAAAACCCCCAGCTCAGGCTCCACCCTAGGTCTCTTAGCAGGAGGGGCATAGAACCCCTAATCAAAGTAATCAAATCTTCTGCCATTTTAAGCATATGCTTCTTGGGCATAGTACCTGAAGAGCTAGGGGTAACACCAACTGAAGCTAAACCTGGCCTGCCCCTGGGAGAAGCCTTAGAAACAGAAGGAGAGGGCCTAGCCACCTTAGGAAGGGAGGGGAGTATAGTAACCTGAGAAGCCCCCTCAGCCTGACTTGCCTCCTGAGAGGCCACATCCTGCAATAATAAGGTCTCACTCTGGGAACACAAAGAAATCTCCGGTGGAGCCACCGGCTCCACCGACACCTCTAAAGAACCGGCGTCCGGTACAGACGGTTCTTCTAGCCTAGGCTTAACTGCCTTGTCCTTGCGCTTCTTCGAGGAAGCGGGCGCCGGAGCATCCGACGGCATTTTATAATTGCACCGCTTCCCAAAGACTAACCTTGCACAATCCAACCTTCTCTTTATAGTGCGTTTATTAAATCTAGCACAAGAGTGACAGCCAACAACGTCGTGCTCAGGCCCTAAGCAAGGAATACACAAAGTATGATAATCTCTATGCGGTATCTGTTTCCCACAAGAAACGCAATTATTAACTTTTCTGACATCCGGTAAATGACTGAGGCAAGAAAAAACTAAAATATTCCCCAACGGGGTACTTAGCCAACTTTGAACTCGGTCTGAAACTTCTAAAAAATCTCAGAACGCCAACCGGCACTTGCAATGCTGCTTCTGCATCGGACCATGCGGCAAAAAAGACTGAGGATATGACGTCGGTCATGCGCATTTGTACCCTGACGTCCTGACGTCAGTTAAATGCGCCCTGACCGACGTCAGCCTTATACTTTGATATTCGGGCCGACCGTGGACAGCGGACTACCCAAGTGTAAGGACTGCAGCAATGTGAGATGAAGAACATCAGTACATCCAAATGACACCATAACTACAGGATAAAAGGTAAACAAGAATAGGAAAACTGAATATAAATTCATGGTTACACTACCAATTTTATAGAAAAAGCAAAACAAATCATGGACTTCTGTTACAACTTTATATATAATGAACTTTTCCAGCAAGAGTGGGCCACTTGCTATGATCATTGCTTCTATCTGAAGCTACATTTTGCATTTAATCTGGCAAGCCAAGGTAATGGCTAGTTACCTTTTACAAATGTATAAAATTGTGAACCGATTAATATTTAACTTGACCTGCAACTTAGCCTTGACAAGAGATTCAAGCATTTGGTTTCTTGTATCAATCCATGCATTCCCCATAAGGGAAAAAAATGTCCATGAAGCTACTGCTGGAGGAATTAAAAGGGCTAACCGTACAAGTCTTTAAAGCATTTTGCACCCTGGAGCTTTACTAAAAATAAAGTCAGCCAGCGATCACTTACAGATGACACCATCATCTGTAACAGAGCTGGCAATGCAACAGTTAAAGTGCAGTAGTAAAGTAAAGTGCTTCAACGTCCACATACAATTTGAAAACATCTGGAACTGTGCAGATTTCTGACCAAGTTATGGGCTGTTGGACACTAAGGATAGTACAGTTGTGTACACTTACCATAAATGTAGATGTTCGAGTGCATTCACTGTTGCAGTCATCACACTTGGGTTATCTGCCTGCAGGTAGCCCTCAGCTGGCCCGAATACCACAGACTTAATATTTCTGCGTCAGATGCTGTCACTCCAGGACTGACGTCAGGGGGTATAAAAAGCCAGCCGACGCCATTACATCAGTTTTTCTTGTCCCAAAGGTCAGGAGCCCCCCAAACAGGGAGCTAAGTTATGGTGGGGAAAACACCACAGGGAAAAGTAAATACCAATGCCAATACCCCTGAAAGGGGTGAGTAATAGCCATAGAGAGGAGAGAGAGAGAAACCAGGGGGCTGGAGGGAGGGAAACCAGGACTGCAACAGTGAATACACTCGAACATCTACATTTATGGTAAGTGTACACAACTGTATTATGTTCTTCGTGTTTCACTGTTGCAGTCATCACACACGGGTGGATTCCCAAAGCTGAAGAAGGGTGGAGGCAGTCAAGAAGAGTTAGGGCTGGCTAGTATGCCTTACAGGACTGCTGTTGCAAAACCTGCCCTGGATTTGGAAAAGATAGGCAAGTGGTAATGCTTGGTGAAGGTGTGTACAGAACTCCAGGTAGCAGCTTCCAGGATGTCCCTGGTAGGGACTCCCCTGAAAAATGCAGTAACGGTAGAAGTTGCCCTAGTGGAATGTGTTCTGACCCCCTGAGGGGTTGGTTTCCAATGGTGCTTGTAGCAGAAATGGATGCAGTGTGCTATCCATTTGGAAACTGTTTGTTTTGAAATGGCCTTGCCCTCTGCCCCTGTTGCAAAGCTGAGTAGTATAACTGGTCAGATTTTCTGAAGGGCTTAGTCCTATCAAGGTAGAATCTGAGCTGTTTGTGCACGTCCAAGGAGTGCAGGATCCTTTCCCCTTTATTCTGAGGATTAGGGAAGAAAGTTGGCAAATGGATGGTTTAGAGCCACACTGGACATGACTTCAAGCATTAAGGAAGGGTTAGTCCTAAGGGAAACCCTGTCAGCATGGAAAATAATGAAGGGTTCCACAGCCATAAGTGCTTGTATCTCAGACACTCTTCTTGCTGAAGTGATGGCCAGAAACAAGGCTGTTTTCCAAGAGAGGAATTTTAACTTTGCTGACACTGTTAGTTCAAAGGTGGAAAGCGTTAACTTTTCCAGTACAAAGTTAAGGTCCCAAGCAGGGGTGGGTGCTCTCCTAGGCAGCCTTAAGTTGTTTGCCCCTCTCAGGAACTGTTTGATAAGAGGGTGTGAGAAGAGAGGTGGCTCTGTGTTGTAATGAGCCAAAATGGCTGAGGCATGTATCTTAATGGAGGAGAAGGACAGGCCTCTGTGGAGTAGATCTGCTAAGTAATCCAGGATTAGAGGCAGGGAGGGCAGAGTTGTGTCCTCTCCTTTAGACTGAATCCAGGAGCAGTACCTTTTCCACTTATCAGCATAGGATTTTCTTGTACTGGGTCTTCTGGCTTCAAGAATGATGTCCAGTACCCGTTTGCTTAGGGTTGCTGGGGGAGAATTCAAGGAATAAGCCAGGCTGCAAGATTCAGGGTTTGCAGTTGCGGGTGCAAAATCTGTACCTCCTGCAGAGAGAGCAGGGTTGGGTTCTGTTGTAGGTGGCACTGGTGACAGGCTGCGCAGGAGTGGGTATTAGTGCTGGCGTGGCCAGTCCGGGGCAATCAGTCCTTGGTCTGTCCTGTCTTATCCTGAGTAATACTGTTGACAGAAGGGGCAAAGGGGGAAAGACATAGATTGAGAGATATACCCACTGAAAAGAAAGGGCATCCACTTTCCAGGCCCTGCTGTGAGGGTTCCTGGTGCAGAATTTGCTGAGCTGGTGGTTGTAGGGGGGAAGCAAAGAGATCCACATCTGGGGTCCCCCCATTTCTGAAACAGAAGGTTGAAGATGCTGGGCTCCAATTGCCACTCATGTGGGTCTAGGAGATTTCTGCTTAAGCAGTCTGCCAGTGAGTTTTGTTTGCCTGGCAGGAATTGAGCTTGCAGATGGATTTGCATGTCCAAGGCCGTGTTCCACAAGGCCATGGCTAACCTGCAGAGTGGGTTCCCCCCTGTTTGTTGATGTACCACATAATTGTGGTGTTGTCTGTTTTTATTAGAAGTTGTCCTGGAAAGAGTAGGGATCTGAAAGCTGTCCGGGCATTCTGCACAGCTAGCATCTCTTATTGGATGATGTGCAGATGAATTTGACTTGGGCTACACAAGTTCCGTGATATGTTCCATGGCCTTGCAGATCAAGCTCATCAGACTGATGGGGCGGTAGTTCCCCAGCTCCAAGGTGGATCCCCCCTTGTGGGGTGGGATAACTGTAGCTGTGCGCCACTCAGTGGGCACAAAGCCTGAGGTGAGACTATGATTAAACATAACACTTAGGTGAGGTGCCAGTTCATTTTGTAGTTCATGTAGTACACAGCCCAGGATGTCACCTGATCCCATGGATGCTGTATTGTTAGCTTTGGAGAGTGCGTTTTTTTAACCTGTGTGGCTGTTATTACTGGAATTTGGCAATCTTCCAGTATTGAGAAGGGCCGTTTAGGGGGTGAGAGGGGGGTGAAGTTGGCACTGAATTGATCTGCCAGGATATTGGCAATATCCTTGGGATCAGCATATTTAATGCCATTCTGTTGTAGCTCAGAGCAGGTCTGAGCATTGCCATTTAGACTCTTGTCATAATTATAGAATGCCTTGTGGTAGTCTTTGGAATCTTTGGCAATTTTATTTTCGTAACTAGCTTTGGATGATTTTATGAGGGATCTCAGCTTCTTACTGAGGCTGGTAAGGGAGTTTTTTGCATCCTGGGATTTTCCTCTTTTCTGCAACAGTTTCTTCCTTTTGTTGTAAAGTTTTTTTATGGCAGGGGACCACCAGACTAGTTTTCTTTTTTTGGAGGCGAGCATCTTGGTTCTATTTGGGATGGCACGATTCATGCATGAGTGGATGTACTTGTATAGTGCCTTAGTGTAGGATTTCAATTCCCGTCTGCATGGATGTCATGAAGTTTGTCACTTCTGACTTGAGTTGCATGAAGTTGGCCTTGGAGAAGTTATTTATGGAGGTTTCCTTACTGGGGGTGGGGTGGGTGTTAAGGGTGATTAGCTTATGGTCAGACCTGTGGTCCTGAATGCATTTGCCATCCATGTGTGCTCCCCAGGCATAGTCTGATGCATCTGTGGTTAGGGTCTGGGTGGCATGGAGGTGAGTAAAGGGAAGTCCCTTGTTGTGGTTGCATGCTTCTGCCCACCAAAGGAACTCTGTCCTTAGACAGGGTATGATAAGAATGACTGTTTCCAGGTCCTAAGAATGATGGTACCAAAGACTTTTTAAGTACTATTGAAGTTTCCTCATATGCAGTCTTGCATATGGAATTAGCAGTATACATGAGGCCATGAACCCTAGGGCCTGCAGTATTTTTCTTGCAGATTGCTGGGTTCTGGTGGCCATTTGTTTGAAGCAGGCTGTCAGATGGACTTGTTTTTCTGAAGTGAGGAATGCCATCTGGGATGCTGTGTCCAAGCTTGCTCCCAGGAATACAATCTTTTGACTGGGTACCAGTTTTGATTTCTTTTCATTGATGGTGTACCCCAAGGAAGCAAGAAGGTTTTTCACAAATGTCAGGAGCTGCAACAGAAATTCCTGATTGTCCACCTGAATAAGGCAGTCGTCCAAGTACGGGTAAATTTGGATATTTCTCTGCCTGCAGTAAGCAGTGGCTGGAGCCAGGCATTTTGTGAATACTCTGGGCGCAGTGGATAAGCCAAAGGCAAGTGCAGAGAACTGATAATGTAAAGATCTGGCCCTGAAACATAGATACTTCTTGCATGACTCCCTTATAGGGATGTGCAGATAGGCTTCTTTTAAGTCTAAGGTCACTAACCAGGCATCCTTGGCTAGCATAGGCAGAAGCTGTTGCAGGGTAAGTATTTTGAATTTTGATACCACCAGGAAGGTGTTGAGAATTGAAAGATCCAGGATTGGGCATCAAGAGCCCTCTTTTCTGGGTACCAGGAAATGTCTGGAATAAAATCCTTGACCTATCTATTCTACTGGAACTGGCTGAATAGCTCTGATGGAGAACAGGGAAAGAACTTCACTTTGAGCCTCTGCCCACTGGTTTGGAGGAAGGTCTGGGAACCCTCTTGGGGTTGGCAGTGAGTGGAAGTAAAATTTGTACCCCTGGGATACAATGCATTGGTCATGTATGATGGACATCCAATTTTTTGCATGAAGGGCAAGTTTTCCTCCTAGGAGCACCAGCAATTGGGCAGGGATGGGGAGTGGAGTAGAGAAGTAATTGTGATTTTTTTCCGTAAGGAGGTGGCTTAGCACTCCCTGATTTAGGGGTGGGGGCACTCCATTGCTTAGATCTATGCATACCCTGAGATTGTAGTCTGGGTGGTCTGTTTCCCCTAGGTCTGGCTTGAGATGGCCTGGAGGGGGCTGGAAAGGACCATTGTTTGGAAGGGCAATGTCTACTGAATCTAGGGGGTTGGACTTGTAAGAATTCTTTAACAGTCTGCATAGACTTAGCTTTTTCTTCCATCTTTTTAAGATCCTTTTCTGCTTTGGTGCCAAACAAGCTGTCCTTGTTCAAAGGAGCGACTAGTAACTTTGATTTGACATGGCCTGGCAAAGTCTGCTCCTTGAGCCAAGCATGTTTTCTCAGTACAGAACCAGTGACTTTTGCCCAGCAAGATGCTTCTAGGGCGTTAAAGCCACACTGCAAAGTATGCTTGCTGACTTGGCTTGCGGAGTGCATAAGATCCTGCAATTCTTTACTTTCTGCACAGTTTGTAAAGGTAGCAACTTTTTGTTTAATAAGTTCCATAATATGTTGCTGGTACTTCAGCATGTGAAACTGACAATTCAATGCCCTAATAGCAAGAGTTGCAGAAGTACATACTTTCTTACCCCATCTGTCCAATGTTCTGGAATCCCTGTCCGAAGGGGTGGGATTCTTGGCTGTAGTTGCCTTGATACTTTTAGGCACTTGGGAAATGATCTCTGGATCCACAGTAGGATTCTTAAAAACAAATTTGTGAGTGTTGGGTACTCTGTAGTACCTGTCTGGTTTCTTAGAGGCAGGAGGTAAAGTATCAAGAGTAAGACTGGATTCCATAAAAACATCATCAACTTACAGGACAGGGGGTATTGCTAAAGGCCTGTGCTGTGGCAAATCTAGGAAATCTTTGAGTCTCTTTTTGGACTGAGGATAGTCTGGGCATTTCCAGTGGAAATGCTCTCAAAGTATGTAACGTTTCACCAAAGAAAAATCCTCTGGAAGGGACGCAGAGGGAATGGATTCCGCTGCATCTGAATCCTCATAAGCAGATAAGGGCATGTCTTCATAATCAGATACCTCAGAGTCATTGGACTCCAGGTCCGTCGAAGCTGCAGAGGACTGTTCTCTTTTCCTCTTAGCAGGGGAAGGTGACTTCCCCTAATCAGCGTAATAAGGTCTTCTGCCATTCTAAGCATATGTCGTTGTGGCATTGGAGTAGATGCATGCACTTTGGTCATTGTTTTTCTAGGCGTAGCACATACTCTAGGCCTAGGAAACTCAGTAGTTTTAGACAAAAAAGTCATCAGTTTGAGTCGAACGTCGGTTAAGCGAAGAACTGCCTCAGAAGCAGGGGCCTGCACAGCGGCTCCAGACCCATCCAAGGTAGAGACATCCACAGGTTTCACAGTCAAAGAAGAGTCTCGTGGCATACTGGACTCTGAATGCGTCTCGGTAGAGGCCTGCGAATCCACTGAAGCAGGCAAAAAGGACTGCGAAAGCGCCTCACTGAGTACCAGTGAACTGGCGACTAGCTTAACGGACGCATTGTTGGCAGCATTGGACCTATGTGGTCTGCCTCTGTCTTTATCATTATGCTTTTTTGGAATATCGGTAGTCAGATGGCTTACTGAAGCCATTTTGGAATACAGAGATCGAGAACGAAAGAATTCAGCGACAATAACAGCCCGATGACGAATGATTCGGGCATTGAACAAGGCACAAAACTGACAGCGAGGTACGTTGTGGTCTGGGCCTAAATAAGTGATGCAGTAAGAATGATAATCTGAGTGGCATTTGCTTTCCACAGGCAAGACAATTGTTAACTTTTTCTGACATCGGTTAGAGCAAGAAAAATGATCCCCAACGGGGTACTTAGCTTTAGAAGACTTAAGGATTATTCAATTCGTAAACGAAAATTCAGGTAGCGGCCGATCGGCACTTGCGAACTGTTTCTGCTTCGGGCTCCTCGGCAAGGAAGGTTGATGTAATGGCATCGGCTGCCTGTTTTTATACCCCTGACAACCAGGCATCAGTCCTGGAGCAACAGCATCCGACGCAGAAATACTAAGTCTCTGGTATTCGGGCCGACTGAGGGCTACCTGAAAGCAGATAACACAAGTGTGATGACTGCAACAGTGAAACAAGAAGATCATCTGCACAGCTTTAAAGGGGCTATTATCAAAGTCAAACCACTTCTGCAGGTAACTAACTGCTTTACTGTAACAATTACAGAAGTACCTACAGACATGCTGTGCCACAGATGGAGTAAAGTGCTTTAAGGCAGATAAAGCTTTAGTGTCAAAGAACTGATCATCCAGCCTTCTCTCTACTCATCTTTCAGACTCATCATCACTGTGTACAAATCTTGGGCAAAATTTCTTTCAAGTTTTGCTATAGACATGTGGAATATCTGCAGGATGTAGTGCATAAAATTTATTTAGCACTCTGCCTCAGAGATATTCTCAGTGATGCCATCCTCACTGGCCTCCACAAAACTCCAGATAAGGAGGTGACACTCCTCAGGCCCTTAACTAATAAAATAACTTTTAATAGACACCAGCATTCTATTAGCCTCTCTACAGCTGGGAACAAAGGCAGTCACCTTGTGACAACATACTGCATGATCTCCTTAAAGTCCTGGTCAAGGAAAGACAACAGTGCCTTTTTTTTTTTAAATGTTGAAAACTCACTGTGCACTTTCAAAAACCAGCATCTCCATATCATATCTTGCAAGGGCCTTGCTCACATGCTTTCCATAGTTATGTATTGCATAGCACAAACAGTTTGCTGTAATGATGCAAAACACCTCAGCTTTCACAAGTTTGAAAACAGACCTGTGTTTTTCATAATTAACTTTGGCATTTCTGCTTAAGGATGTCCGTTATTCTTGTAAAGATGAATTCAGCGCTTTCATTATGATCCTCATAGAAATCCAGAAGTTTGTGTTGTGTACCATGAGCATGAGTGAAGTACTAAATAACCAGGAGGAATATTTTTCTGTTTGGATGCATCTCATCCCAGTGAAAAATAGAAAGTGCAGAGTTCCTGCAGAAGGAGATCCTATGAATGAGAAGCAAGTACATTCATTACAATGCACTCAGCTTTTGTCTTCCCACATCTGAACTTTGAAGCCACAGTAGAGGCATGGTAACTTGTCTGTGCCAGCTTACTTCTACAGTCCATGAATACTTATGAACAATTGTGTTCCATACCATGTTAAAGTGTTGTCACTTTGGAAGCTTCACTGGTTCCACTAAATGACTGAATAAATTTTGCCATTACAAAGTTCTGCTTCTAGAGCTGAAGCTTTGCTGACGCTTTTCTGACTTCTGGTGACTTTTCAGTGCCTTTTCTCCATCTCACTTAATAGTGAAAGTTGTTCCACATGACATGCACTTGGTCATGGCATCCACATTTGGAAGAGATTGCACCCATGAATAACTGTTCCCAAGCCTTATTATAGGTGCAGAATGATTTTAGCTTTTCAGGAAACATTGTACTGCTTCCAGCCTCTTGCTGATCCATTGACCTTTTCTGAAACATGACTCTTGCAGGATACTTGCTCAGCACCACTACAATAAACCAAAATAGCTTTTAATACAAATTCTGACAATAAAATTAAGTGACCAGCAACAACCGTTCCTTAGGTGCCTATGCCATAGTGACTACCCAGAGACACTTGCTCATGTCCTGTAACGTGAAACTCTCCAGACTTGTAGTACACCTTGATATATAGCTATCCAGAATGAAAAAAGACAGCCTGCGAGTACAAGACGACAAGTAGACTCCACCTGAAAAAATAACAGTGGCGGTCAAGCAATGTAAGGCAGTAACAGTAACTCCTGTGCCAAACTTGACATTCTGCAGCTGTTAAACAATGAATCTGGCACAGAGAGGAGGACATGCAGATCCAACACAGAAGGCATTTAAGTGAGATTAAAATCTGTAAATCAAATATGGAAGCAGCAACAGTAACTACTGTTCCAATTTGACACCCTCAACTGTTACACACAAACCCAACGCAAAGGTATCCCTCTGAGAATAAAGCGTGGATACAGAGTGACAGCAACAAAGGTAAGATAATCAAAGGCATACTTGTGGGCTGACAAGATGAAATACATGGGTAGCGCAGCAATTATAATCCCCTCTGCAATTGTAATAACTTACCTACACACAAATTAGGCATGTTGTAAAGTTCATAGGTAGGTAGTAGCCTAATTGACCTTGTAGGCCATTTTAACCTTAGTCAATGTCCCCAAAAGTGAGAATCAAACTCTGTACCGTGTGTGCCTGTGAAATAAGTGATTTAGCCATTATGACAACTTTCAATCCTCTCAATAGGTACTCACACGATGGTCTGATTTTATTAAATTATCACAAAGCCACAAATAATGGGGGACAAGGGCTCAAAAATCAGGGACAGATTTTAAACATTGCTCTTACAAACTTAGAAAGTTGACATTTTGCATTAGCGTGCAGTTTCTGACTGCACAAGTCAAACTCAAACGTCTTATTTAATAACTTCAACTCCTATACTAGAAAACCACACATTTTATGAGGAATATACCAAAAGATATGGGGCAAAAATTTGGACATCCTGCAACAATCCTGAAAGCATCATTATACCTCTCAACCTCTTAGCAAAAGAAAACTGGACAGCAGCAATCACAGGGGTAAGAAGGGCCAAAATTAGGGACAGCCATCGATACTTAAAATTTTCTAAACTGACTAGAATAACAGTTTTTGCTTTATCATGCATTTTCTTAAAGATACGAAGGCAAACTCAAATGTATGTCATTATTTAAGGACTTCAACCACTCAACCATACCCTAACTTCTTAGCACAAAAAATCCAGACCAAGCTTGAAATAATGGGGATCAAATTTTAAATATTGCCCTTATAAAACTTATTTGCTAGAATAACAAAATTTGTGTTAGTATGCATTTTTCTCCAATTTATGAAGTCTCAAACTTAAATGTATGTCATAGTGATTTGCCAGAAAACTACAAATTTTATAAGGGACAGATTATTTCGCGAGGCAAAAATCTGGACAAACCTCTTATCCCAACAAATATGGACAGCAACAAACAGACCCAAAAGTTGATGGAATAAAATGCATTTTCTGAAGTATTGCTTTCAGTAACAAATTAACCCTCCATTTACCAGCAAAAAAACAAAACAAAAAAAAAAAAAACACATTTTATGTGGGACAGAAAAATATGAGGGGAAAAGCAGGACAGTCTGCAAATTTTCACAGAAAGACTACCCAGTACAAATGTTTTTTTTTTTTTAATCAAAAAAAAAAAAAACAAAACAAACAAAGGTCTCCTGTGACTACCTGGTGTCTTATCTTCAAAATCAAATTTCAGGTCTCAGGACTCCACAGTGGTGGTTGGTGCTGTACAGCAGCAGTGGAAATGCTTGAGCAAGGACAGCAAGCAGGGTAGTGGGTGGCAACAGAGCAACAACAGTGCAAACCCCAAGTACTTCCTCTTAGCAGCAGCCAGCGGCCCAAGGATGCGATGTCCAATTGCAAACAGCCAATAAAACCTCCACTACTCAGTCTAGCATGCAATGAAAGTGGCAAAAGTAGCCAAAAGAAAAAAGTAGCAGCAGACCAAATCTCAGTAACCTTTTCAGAAAAGGTACCACCTAACCAAGAGGCATGCTTTTTCTTCCTTAATTGTCATGGACTTCTTGGCAATTTATCTTAACTGGTTGCTTGCTGTGTTGGGAAAAGAACTTGTTGATTGAACAAACAGACTGTCAACAAGAGGATGATTTCAGCTTTTGCCAGTGTACAAGTGCCGACGAAGCAGTGTAGCATTCTACATAAAGGAGTTAAAGAACCAGGGAACTAGAGTACTTCTGGACACTCTGGGAAAATAGAGGGGTGGCAATGTTATGCTTGGCAGCAGCTAGACTAACTAAAGCTGCAGCTGGTGTGTCAGGTCTGGGATGAGTGTTTAAAAATCTGAACGACTGAAGAACTTTGTACATACAATTTGCTTTCTTATGTGTAGCATGCTGGCTGGCTGGAAAACCACAGGCAGTGATAAACCCATCCTCCAATGCTGACAGCACTGGGAAGATGGGAGGAGGTTCTGGAAATTCCACTTGTAACAGTTCAAAGTATTTTCTGAGGGACTGAGAAACCTCAGTGCTCTCCCACTGAAAAAACTGGCACATTCTGGAAATAGCCTGAGAAAGTGAATCACTCACTGGGAGATTCAAAAACTATGCTCTCCAGTGAGTCTGATTCAGAAATCGGAGGAGAAAAAAAACTGCATCTGTGCCATCACATTCCCCCTACAGGTTCAATTTCTTGAATCTATTCAGAAAATAGGAATCCATTTTTCTTTTACCAGAAACTACAATATAACATGGGTCAATAGTCTGTACAAGACGCTGAGCCAAATCTAATAAACCCATATAGCTTAGGCTACTGCACCAATGATCAATATGAAGAAAATCTGGTAGCTCTGATGCTATTTTTGTGGATATGCAGATGATCCAAAAGAGCAGGATCCAAAGATGGCTTGTATGCCAGGCAGAGATCACCTCCTTAACAGTCTGCAGGAAACTAAGTACAGGGGGATAAGGCTTTGAGGGAATCTGCATATGACATGCTGTTTACACCGTCTCCTATTTGTATGGAACCTCTGTGACATTGCAGATGTTGCATATTAGTTATTTATTTACATGTGTTAAGTGGGTAGTGTCTGAATGGGTTGAAAATATTTTCAGCAGAGACCCGGGGAGAAAAGCTCCACAACAAAAACAACATTAAGGTACAAGCAGTAAACTTAGTTTAAGTAGTACATTGGTAAAATATGTAACTGAGCTTAACAAAAATATTATAGCCAAATATAACAGAATACAATATAAACATGCATGTTTCAGGCACACAGGAATACTATTTTTTTACAACATATATGAGATACACAAGTCATGTAGCTTTACAAGGTGAGTCAGTTCTGAAAGACCAAAATTGGTCATGTAGTTTTACAAGTTAGGTCAACTGAAGGAACAAAGACTAATAAAGATAAGACATACACTGGGATAGCCCTATGTGGGATGAGCACTATTTGGGCCATCATGTGTGAGATAAGTGGGAAAAAATAGGAATAATATTAGTTGGGAGCAATACAGGGGCACATACAATTATCATTTAAACAGTCTTTCAGGGTAGTTTTAAATGTGGACAGGCTGGGGGGTTTTATTTATTTACTGACATTGGTTAACCGGGAAAGTCCACTGGGCTAATGACCCATTTTCAGTGGAGGCCCGGGGAGAAAAGCTCCATACAATCACAGAATTGTTTACATAACATCAGCTTAACTTTGAAAGTCAAGTTTTACACAATACAAATTGAAATAGATATACAAGACAAATACTACAAATACTATTATAGAGGTATACAATACAAGAAAAATAAATCCAGTGCGTTAGATTTTTAGTAATTCTGTTTGTATATTCTCATAAGTAAGAATACTGTTTAATCAATTCTGTTTATTCAGCCACAGAAATAAAGAAAGCAAGAGAGATTGGATATGAAGACAGATGGTGCAAATTGCAACTATATTAAGTTAGTAAAAGTATTTGTAGTGTATAGTGGCCAAAACATTTAAGGCAGTTTAATTATAGGACTACAAGAACAGACAAGGTTATTGAGATAGTTTTCTTTTAGTGCAAATTTGAATGTTTTTGGCAATGGCATGGGAACAGAGACATTGTCCAGCTCTTTTGTTGGGTTTAGTTATGGTTAAGAGTTGTTTGTTAGAGGACCTAAGACGCCAAGTAGGGGTGTGTGTTTGCAGTATAGTTTAAAGGGATGGGCAAAGGTTTGGATTATTTAGTAGTTTGGAGTAATATAGGTAATGAGGGGAACTCAAACCAGTTTATAGATTTAATGGCCAGGCAATGATGTCTGTGAGTTGGCATGCTGGAGACAAACTTGGCTATTTTATAGTAGCAGAACTGCGGCTTGTTCAGGAGAGATGTGTGTAGGTTATGAGAATGGGGCAACCATAGAGGAGGGATGGTAGAAGTAGACTATTAGCTAGTTTCAACTTGGTAGACCTGTCCAAATAGAGTTTATGCATATAGAGTTTGCCAAGCTTAAAATGTTTTTTTTTTGATTGAGTTGAGTATATGATTCTCAAAGGATAGTTTGTCATCAACTGTGATGCCAAGTAGTTTGGCTGTTTACAATTTCAATTTCCGTATTGTTTTGAGAGAATATTTTAAAGTCTAGAGTTGAGGTTTGGTTGTGAAGAGTAAAAGTTTTGATTATTTGGGATTAAGTAGCAGTCAAGCTTCGTTAAGTCAAGATTCAATGGAAGTACATGCATTTTGTGTTAACTTTAGGAGATCTGACATGTTGTTAGAGGATGTAATTATTGTTGAATCGTCCACGTACTGAATGAGTGTAATTTTCAGGGATGCTTTATGGAGATTATTAATAAACATGTTAAAAAGCAAGGGCCCAAGAACAGACCCTTGGGGGATGTCTGTGTTGTTGAGTAGGTAATCAGATTGCTTACTTTGCCATCTTAACAGACTGTTTTCTGTTGTGTAGATAGTTATTAGATTTGGGTAATCTGCTGGCAGGTTGCCCTCAGTCGGCCTGAATAACCAAGTTTTGGGTCCTGTGTCGGTTGCTGTCCCTTCTTCCATGACGTCAGGTTGTCAGGGGTATAAAACATGCAGCTGACGCCATTTTCACAAAAAATATACTTCCAAATAAAAGCAAATACAAAAAAAGGCTTTTGAGCATAGTAACAGAAAGAAGAGGTATAATAAGAGAAAAGCAGGGGGATGGAGGGTGGGTAACCAGGACTGCAACAGTGAATACACTCGAACATCTACATTTACAGTAAGTGTACACAACTGTACTATGTTCTTCATGTTTCACTGTTGCAGTCATTACATAAAGGTAGAATCCCAAAGCTATGGTTGGGAGGATGGAATTATACAGCATTAGGAGCAGCTATAAGGCCCTGCAGGACAGCAGTGGCAAAGCCTGCTCTGGATTTAGAGAAGAGAGGTAAACGGTAATTCTTGGTGAATGTATGAACTGAGCTCCAGGTAGCAGCTTCTAGAATGTCTCTGGTAGGAACCCCTCTGAGAAAGGCTGCAGAAGTAGATGCAGCCCTGGTGAAATGGGACCTGATCCCCTTGGGGACAGGTTTACCATGAAGCATGTAGCAGAAACGCATACAATGGCTTATCCATTTTGAAACTGTCTGCTTTGAAGTGGCCTTTCCCTCTGCCCCTGCAGCAAATGCCAACAGTAGTTGCTCAGATTTTCTTAGAGATTTTGTCCTGTTCAAGTAGAATCTTAGTTGTCTGTGTACATCCAATGAGTGTAGACTCCGCTCCCCCTTGTTCTGTGGTTTTGGAAAAAAAGTTGGCAGATGAATGATCTGAGAGCCACACTGGATACCACTTTAGGCATAAAGGATGGATTGGTCCTAAGTGCTACCCTGTCCAGGTAGAAAATAATAAAAGGCTCCACTGCCATGAGACTGAAAAACCACTCAGCGAAACGTAAAAGACTGGTTTATTGAATAAAAACAATAAATATAACGAACTCAACGTACTACGCTTTCACCCAAAAACTTCAGGGCATCATCAGAGTACTGAATACATAGAAGTATATTTTAGGTACATCTTTGTACATTTACATTATTACTGATTGTAACAAGAACAGTTATTTATATGTACATCTATAGTGTAGTGTTTCAGTTCAACTTTTTCTTTAAGAGTAAGCAATTTAAATAACTAATTAATTAACTAATCAAGGAATGTGTATATAAGGGATGGCAAAGTTTCTATGTATTCAGTACTCTGATGATGCCCTGAAGTTTTTGGGTGAAAGCGCTTAGTACGTTGAGTTGTTCGTTATATTTATTGTTTTTATTCAATAAACCAGTCTTTTACGTTTCGCTGAGTGGTTTTTCAGCTTCACAGTATTGCCTTTTTTGTACTTACTTTTTTGCCACTCAGTGTCCGTTTAGACTGGTTTTAAGTTTTTATCCGCCATCCTTGTTCACAATATAGTTTATTTTTACTGTACTGTCTTTTCAACCCGTTTTTTTCTGCTACACTGATTGCTCGACGCATCTCGCATCATTTTATAGTTTTTGTTTTTCATCTCGCAAACTAGTTTGCCTGTGGTTAGTGATTTTGGACTTTGTGCTCATTCCATCGACATGGTGCAACTTTTGTTGGAACATATAGACATAACACAAAGATTAATTAAGGCTTTGCAAGACAGGAGTGAGAAGAGCCCTGTCGATGCCGAAGTATTAGTGACAGAGTCACAAGAACGGCTGTATACACTCCATTCAACCCCAAATACAAGCCTGAATAGACCGTCAGCTAGAAATGGTTCAAGGAGTTCCACTGGAGGAGGTACTAATACAGGAAGTGATACATGTGGAGGCCCGCCTCCGAACTCAGCTTTGAACACTAGGGACGGACACAATGGAGGTGCGCATGGCGTAGCAGTCGGTTCTGAAAGGAATTTTATGGATTTAAAACTGTTTTTAGCAGCACCATCATTGAGCAAAGACCAGTTTCCTAAACACAGAGACATGGGCAGTCTTAATAAACAATTTATGGACTTTGAACGAGTTTTAAAGACTTTTAAATCATTGCAGATGGACAATGCCTTCTTAGAAAGATCGGTAGAATTGGGTCAGGTTCCAAAAGGAGTACGTATTTTTAAATTACCATATGGTTTCAATGAAGGCACTGTTTTATTTGATGAATTATTACAATTATTTGATAAAACTGGCTTGGAACTTGTTAAATTAATTATACGTAACAATAATACAAAGTTAGCTGTTTTAAATGAGCAATTGTGTTTTTTAGATAAAAGCATATGATAGGATTTATTATTTGACCACAATAAGTTTCGTTTAGAAAGTATTTTTAAAGAAATGGATAAATTTATTAAATAGAAGTTATGTTCTTACCATAACGTTCCATGTTAGTTGTCTTCTTCTCGCCTTCTTCTTGCTGGATGGGTTCGGAGCCGACCTCGGCTCCGACTCGGCCACTCTAAAAGCTCGAGAGTTGGTTCCACCGGCTCGAGGCTCCCCTTATATCCCACAATGCTAGGCGAGAGTTACCTCAGATCTCGTTTGTAAGCTAACCCAGCTTATACCAAAAAACAGTATAACAGTGAAACAGAATCCACCTCTAACAGCAGGAAGAAAAGGGTGACCTATATCCTGAAACAAGAAATATGCATAATAGCATATGACTAAGAAAGAGGTGGTAGAAAGAGAGGTCACGATCACAACTCCTCTAGGTCTGTCCAGGCCAGGGGAAGGAGGGTGGGGCCAAGAAGAAGGCGAAGAAGACAACTAACATGGAACGTTATGGTAAGAACATAACTTCTATATGTTAAGTTGTCTATCTCGCCTTCATTCTTGCTGGATGGGACCGTCCCTAGCACCTTGTCCCGGGTGGCCTAACGGAACAGACTCCTGAGAACAGTGGAACCAAAATTAGCTCTATGCCTAGAAGCTAAATCCAACTTATAATGGGAAATAAAAGTGTGAGGAGTAGTCCAAGTAGCCGCTGCACAAATGGTGTCAATAGGCAGTCTGTCTTGGAAGGCTAGAGAAGTAGCCAAAGCTCTGGTGGAATGGGCTTTAGGTTTATTAGGCAGTTCTTGGTGTCTAATTTCATAAACAAGGGTAATCAGAGATGTTAGCCATCTGGATAAAGATACCTTTGAAACTGGAAGTCCCTTTCTGCTTTCCGCATAGGAGACAAACAGCTGATCAGATTTTCTGAATAGTTTCGTCCTGTCCAAGTAGTACCTTAATTGACGATGAACATCCAGGTAGTGTAATTTCTGTTCAGACCTATTTGAATACTCCGGAAAAAACAGGGAGGTCAATGCATTGGTTTAGATTTGATGTTGAAACCACCTTAGGCAAAAAGGACGGGTTAGTTCGTAAGGAAACTCTGTCCTTATGGAACACAAGGTAAGGAGAACGACAACTGAGTGCTTGAAGTTCTGAAATTCTTCTAGCTGATGTGATAGCCACCAGAAAAAGAGTTTTCCATGATAATAGCTTTAAGGAACATGAAGCTGCAGGTTCGAAAGGGGAAAGAATCAAAGAAGCAAGAACTAAATTTAGGTCCCAAGGAGAAGGAGGATTTCTGACAGGAGGTCTGAGAAGAAAAACTCCTTTCAAAAAGGCTTTGCAGAGTTTGTGGGACATTAGGGCAGATTCAGAAATACCCACATGGAAATTAGAAATAGCCGCCAATTGAACCTTAAGAGTAGATGGAGATGAACCTGCATGGAAGAGTTCAGCAAGAAAATCAAGGACTAGTTGGATGGAAGCGGTGAAAGGATCTATGTCCTTTCCTTGTGCCCAATATGAGAAGCGTTTCCACTTACTCAAATAAATCTTTCAAGTGGAAGATTTGTGGGAAGCTATCAAAATATCTCTAACAGAGTGAGATAATTGAGGAAGCCTGGCTACTGTTGGAAGTGGAGGAACCAAGCAGTGAGGTTCAGAGAGGGGAGGGAGCGATGAAGCTGACCCGACTGATGGATCAAAAGATCTGGAACTAGGTCCAGGTTCCACGGTCGCTCCAAAAGAAATCTATGTAGAAAGGGGAACCACACTTGTCGAGGCCAGTAAGGCGCAATGAGGATCAATGAGGCCTTCTGAGCGATAGCTTTCTGTATTACTTGAGAGATCAGTGGGAAAGGAGGAAATGCATACAGAAGTCCCGGGCCAAACTTGGACTAGTGCGTCCCTGCTGGGTTGGCCTGGTAAAGGGAATAGAGTGAAGTATTCTCTGCACTTGCTGTTTTGGGGAGTAGCAAAAAGATCGCAGCAAGGCTGACCCCACTTGAGAAATATCTCTCTCACTACAGAGTCTTTCAGAGACCACTCGTGAGGCATAAGAATAGCTCTGCTCAACTTGTCCGCAATGTGATTGGACTTGCCGGGATGTGCGTTGCTATCAGAAAACGCTGAGAAGAAATCGCCCATTGCCACAGTCTGAGTGCTTCTCGACACAGGGGGTATGATCTGGTTCCGCCTTGTTTGTTGATGTACCACACTACAGACATATTGTCTGTCTGGATTGCAATCGTTCCCAAGGGAAGAGAGTCTTGAAGGGCTTGCAACGCTAAAAGCACTGCTCTCATCTCCAGAACATTTATGTGCAAGTGGCATTCGTTTGGTTGCCATGTGCCCTGGACTGTCCTGCCCTGATAATGCCCCCACCCGATCAGGGAGGCATCCGTTGTCAGAGTAGCAACCGGAGGAGGTGGAACAAATGGTCTCCCCAACAGGAGCTGGGGAAGACATCCACCACATGAGATGCTTTTGCACGCTTGCGTGATCATAATGGTGTGAGACATTGGAAGTTCCTGGTATGACCATTGAGAAAAGAGCATCCACTGAAGGATCCGCATGTGGTATCTGGCCAATGGGAGGAGAGGTATGGCGCTGCCATAATTCCCAACACCTTTAGAACTAACCTGGCTTTGGCTCTGTTGTTGTTGAGAAGTAGTGACACCAATTTTGAATGTCTGATATCCTTTGGTTCGTTAGTGTTGCAGACATGTTTACAGTATCTAAATTTGCCTATGTAGGTAATAGTACGACAAGGCGACAAAACAGACTTTTCGCAATTTATTGAGATACCCAATTTTGACAGGCGAAAAGTGTAATCTCTGGCCATCAGAAGGAGATGCTTGGTGGGAGCTGTGAGGAGCCAGTCGTCCAAATATGGAAACACCTGGAATCCTTGTCGTCTCAGGTGAGAAGCTACCACTGCCATGCATTTGGTAAACACCCGGGGGGCAGTGGTGAGACCAAAGGGCAGGGCCCTGAATTGAAAATGACTGGTTCCCAGCCTGAAGCGGAGGAATCTTCTGGAGCGTCTGTTCATTTTTATGTGATAGTACGCGTCCTGAAGGTCTATAGAGCACATCCAGTTTCCTTCTCCCAATAGGGGAAGAATGGATTGCAGCGTGACCATCCGAAATCTTGTTTTCTTGACCGATCTGTTCAAGATACTGAGATCCAAAATTGGTCTCCAGTCCCCTGTTTTCTTTGGAACTAAAAGAACCTTGAGTAGATTCGGATCCTTGTTGGTCTGCTGACACTGGCTGAATAGCTCTTTTGCAAGCAGTTTTGAAATTTCCAAAGCTGCTATATCCCTTTGAGCGGTGGAACATCTGGAAGGGATTTTTTGACTGATTTGGAAAGCGAAGAAAGGGGATAGAATAACCTTCGAAATGATGGACTGTACCCATTTGTCTTGTGTCAAGGATAGCCAGGCTTCTGGGTACAGTGACAATCTTCCCGACTGCCTCGAAGATGGGCAGTCGGGCAACACCTCAGGGATGCTGAAAGGGCTTATCGGAGGAAGTTTCTCGATTGCCCTGGTTCTGCGGACCCCTCTGCCTCTAGGGCGGCGTCTACCATTGTTGTTCCCCCTCTGCCTCTGGCGGGGAACTGACTCTGTCGTCAGGCGAAGTCCCTTGAGATTGTTTACGGAACCACATCTTTCCACCCTTCT
This sequence comes from Protopterus annectens, assembly GCF_019279795.1. Lineage (NCBI taxonomy): Eukaryota > Metazoa > Chordata > Ceratodontiformes > Protopteridae > Protopterus > Protopterus annectens. The sequence goes on along the minus strand of NC_056726.1, from coordinate 261,936,767 downwards.
GGCCTTTGGGGTAAGGCCTAGAAGGAGTCAAAACGGACTCAGGCGGCAGAAAGGGTCTTGCCATCAGTCTCGCACCTAGTCAGGGTTTCTTTCACTTGAGGACCAAAAGAGATGATCCATCAAAAGGGAGTTCGTGAAAGACGTCTTGAAAGGTTCCAAAATTGCATAGCCGCATCCAGGCGTGCCTACGTAAGGCTACCCTGTTCCTGCGGCTCTGCTCGCTCCATCGGCCGCATAAGAGAGGAGGCATGGAGGAGTTGGAAATGGAATTAAGGATAGCCAGCTGCGTGTTCATTTTTCTTGGAACCCCGCAGCTGTAGGGTCCTTCAACATCTCACTCGCTTCCTTGACCAAGTCCCTTTGAAGACGAGTGAAATGGCACAGGTAATTCAGCGACGCATGGTAAAAGTCGCTGAGGAGAACATCCGCTTCCATACCTATCCATGGACCTAGATTCCTTGTTAGGTGGATGGACAGGCACTGAAGGATCAGCCAGTTCCTTCTTTGTGGCGGCAGCTACCACCATAGCATCCACAGAAACTCCTTTTGATAAAAATTGCTTGTCTGATGGAGCTGTGATGAATTTGGAGGGTCTCCTGGGAGTGGGGTCCACTGAATCAGGAGCCGTCCATGCCTTCTTAGCTACCACCTGCATGAGGGGGTCAAGGGGGACACCCAGGAGGTGGAAGGACGAGAGCCAACGCCTCAAGATACACAGATTCGTCCTCTGAAGGGTTGAGGGCTGGCCAATTTCCCCTCTGTTTAAGGATCTCCAGAATGTCTGCAAATGAGACATCTTCAGAAGGGGAACGGGGGAACCCTCAGAATCATCCAGATCTGTGTCCGCCGTGATAGACTCAGGTGAGTCAATGTGCTTCCTCTTGCACTTCCTTTTCCGAGGGGGCTTTTCTGCCAAATCAGGAGAGGCCTCGGAAGAGGATGAAATCCCCAAAGGGGGCTCTTGAGGAGCTGGCTCTCTGCGGTCCGGAATGAGGGAGTGAGTCGACTTACCCTGAGGCAGCATAGATGGAGGGGCTGACGGAACCGACTGTGGAGTAGAGCCAGGCTCTAACACACTCCGCATGACCTCGAAAGCACCCCTGTCAGGCAGAGCCAGAGGTCCCCGCTCCGAGGAGCTAAGGACCCCCCTCGGCACCGACAGTGATGGCTCCGAGGCCGATGTCGGAGCCGAACTCACCAGCGCCGAAGCACCGAGAGGGAGAGGGGGGTCGGACAAGGGTCCGATGCCACTCACCCCCTCGGAGCCGACGAGGGAAGTCCGGCGCCGAGATTCCTCCACGGAAGAAAACGGAGCCGACGACGGAGCTGAAGACAATTGTCTCAGCTCCGAAGTGACCACAGTCTCGGTTCCGACACGACCCGGCTCCGAACTCAAAAGAGTCGAAGGAGGAAAGAGTTGATGGACGGGGGCAGGCAGCGACTGATGAGTCGGGCTCTGAAGCATCTGGGCTAGTGCCTCGGACTTGAGTAGTCGACTCACCACCCTCTGAAGGTCATGATCGGAAAGCCTCGATGACCTAGAGGAATGAGACCTTTGGCTCCGTTCAGACAGCAGGGGAGAACCTAGAGCCGAATGAACGGAGCCAAGAGAAGGTGACCTAGACCTCTTTCTGGTTGTCGGCTCCGAAGATCTTGTCGGAGCCGACACGGTACCTCGATAACCGCGCCCCCAGCCGGAGCCAAGGAAGCCACAGAAACTGTGGACTGAGCCTTATCGGCTCCAGCCGGAGCCGATAAAGGCAAAGGTTGAACAACCTGAGGTCTCGGCTCAGAAGCCGGAGCCGAAGACCTCGATGCCTTAGAGGGTTTCCCTGTTGAGACAGACAGGGAATCCTCAGGCTTCAACAAGCCTCTCAGAATTAGCTTGTTTTTTCTTTCCTGCAGGACCCTGGGGCTGAAGCCATGGCAAACAGCACAGGAGTCCTGCAGGTGCAAAGGCCCCAGACAATAGACACAAGAAGTGTGAGCATCTGTCAGAGACATTTTCTGACAGCACGCATCACACTTCTTGAATCGAGACCTTTGCTTCTTTGACATAGCCTAACTGGTGAACACAAACACACACTCAAACACACCAGTTATACCCTGTCAGAATAACAATTTTAGTAAAGATACTAAAAATAAAGTACAACAAACTGTAGCAAATTATAGTAAACTACACAAACACTCCCTAGGGAAGAGAAGGCCTAAGGCCCAAGGGAAGAACCAAAGGTTCTTTATAACAAGAAACGGAAAAATTAGGGTCGGGATAAAGTTCTATGAACTATACTAATTTAAGAAGAATTAAACTGAAAAGGGGAAAAGAGTAACTTTTAATAGAAAAAGCTAAAACTCACCAGGAACCGGTAGAAGCAACCAACCTCGAAGCTGTAGCGGCAAACGAGATCTGAGGTAACTCTCGCCTAGCATTGTGGGATATAAGGGGAGCCTCGAGCCGGTGGAACCAACTCTCGAGCTTTTAGAGTGGCCGAGTCGGAGCCGAGGTCGGCTCCGAACCCATCCAGCAAGAATGAAGGCGAGATAGACAACTTAACATCAAAGGTTTGGACATTAAAAATCACAAATTGAACAGAGACACCAATGATTACAAGAACAATAAAGTGTATGTACATTTTAAGGAATATAAGAACATGAAACAAATTGTTAAATATGTTGATACTGATGTTAATAGGGACAATATTAGATCTCCAATTAATGAACAAATAACACAAGTACAAAGAGCTAGAAATGATAACTTTGGCCACGAGGAAGGGCAGGGAGTTTTTTTTAGAAGAACTGACCCTCAGAAGGTCAGAATGGTTAAGCGACCGCTATGGCGGTCAGTTCTATCAACAGAACAGACATTACAATACAACAGTACACAGGACCAATTCATGGCACAGATACATTTAATCAAGTTAATTTACCTGTTCAGGGTGATTTTAACTTACAGAGTTTTATTATAAATATTGGTGACTCAATAAATGATACTACTTTTAAAAATGAAGGGTTTGATGAACCTGATATTTATGATTTAGGTAGTTTACAGAAAGTACAGTTTTGTACCTACCATAAATGTAGATGTCCGATAGGTATGAATCTGCAGTCATCACATATGGGTTGTCCTGCCTCAGGCAGCCCTTCGGTCGGCCGGATTCCAAAGTCTGGGTCTGGCCTCGGCTGATGTCGCAATTTCCCCGATGTCAGAGCGTCTGGGGTATAAAAGCATCAGCCGATGCCATCTTCCTCAGTTTTTCTTGTCCCAGATGCCAGGTGCCCTCTAGGAAGGCTAAATTTGTATAAATGCAATAAAATTCCAAACATTTGCAAAAATATATATATACATGTATACCCCAGACGCTCTGACGTCGGGGAAAGTGCGACATCAGCCGAGGCCAGACCCAGACTTTGGAATCCGGCCGACCGAAGGGCTGCCTGAGGCAGGACAACCCATATGTGATGACTGCAGATGCATCCTTGAAGGACATTACTGTTATTTCACATTGTTGTTACAACTGTTCTACTGTTACGGATGGTGGCTTCAGTTTATATAATTTTACTGACAGTAATTTTGGCCATGATTTTTTAGCCCTTTTTAAAAGAGGTTTTACATTTGTACCATCTTTTAAGCATGACATTGGTAAGGTTTTAATCAATTTAAAACTTTACACTCGATTATTGAATTTAACATTTTTTTTTCCAACAACAACCATGGCTGTACAAATGATTCCAGTTGTTTTACGCTTAAGCGCAGTAATACATTCATACCACCACATAATCCTATGGTATATATTTTTGAGAAACTTTGAGAGACACAGATTAGGAGAGTTTTGAGGAACGATGTATACACAACACACAATCTCACCCCGGCAGAAATGTTTTGTCTTAAAGAACTTACTATGTCTGGGAAATACAGAGTTATGAAACCAGACAAGGGAGGTGGTGTGGTAATCATGACAAACATGGACTAGTTCAACAAAATGACCATCATGCTTAGTGATAGTAATACATATGAAAAAGTAACCAAGTATGAAATGTCTAGGGCATATACCAAGGTGGATTGGTTATTATATGAACTCCTTATGGATGGAACTATAACTAAAGAAGAATATTCCTATTTATCTGTTGAGTTTCCTATTACTCCATCCATTTTTGGTATTCCAAAAATACATAAAGACACTTACAATCCACCCTTTAGGCCTATAGTGTCAGCCAGGGGTTCAAAAACTGAGGCTATTGCATCTTTTATAGATATTCACTGCAAGGAGACGCTTAAAAATTTACCTCACATATTAAAAGATCCCTGGCATTGTTTAGACATTGTGAGACAACATATGACGAATTTGAGCCCTAATGTTATCATGGCTACCATTGATGTTGTGAATCTGTTTACTGTTATTCCTCCCACACAAGGCCTGGAAATGTTCGAGGCCAGTTTATTAAAATATAGTGGCATAAATGTCTCAAAATGCAGACTTTTGACTGAATTGATGGAAATAGTATTGGAGAATAATTTTATTTATATGGATGGAGAATACTATAGACAAAGTAGAGGTGTGACCATGGGGGCCAAATGTGCACCAATTTATGCTAATTTGGTGCTAGCTAATTGGGAGACAGAGTTTGTTTTCACATCAACATATTGGTCCAAAATTGCCTTATACTTATACCTTGATGATATCCTTATTTTTTGGGTGGGCAATAAAGATGAATTTGCAGAATTTATACAGTTTTTAGGCATGACAACTGGTTTCTTAGAATTTACTAGTAAAATTTATGACAACAATTGTGAATATCTTGATATTGTTCTTTCCTACATCGATGATGAGATGCATTCTAACATTTTTAGAAAGAAAACATTTTCAAATTCCTTTTTACATTTTAATAGTTGCCACCCTTTTTATCAAAAGAGGAATATGATTAAAGGTCAGATAGTAAGGCTGTCAAGAATCATTAGTGATGACAACACATTTAATTTAGAAACTGAAAAATTATCGAATATGTTTCTTGACAGGGGATATCCGAATGAACTTATATGTAACATTAAAAGGGAGATCTATACCAAAAGACATTTGATATATAGACCTATCATTAAATTTGGATGTGATAGTACATTGAACACCAATACAAATACAAATAGATTTAGAAATTATACTTTTGTATTACCATACGACACATCTCAACATATAGTTAATATTATTCATGAGACTTAAGTGTTTTTACCAATAACATTGAGTTGACAGAGGTCATTGGCAGTTACCCCAAGATTACCTTCAGTAGAGGAAGGAATCTGAAGGAAATTTATGAGATGAACATCAATAATGATATTTTTAAAATGTCCAAAATGAACAAATGTGGATCCTGTCGCACATGCAAATACATTAGTGATGGTCCATATGCTGCTATTTCTAATTTTGGTAAAACAATTAGATGCCCTGGGTATTGTAATTGTAATTCCAAGATGGTTGTTTATGTAGCAACATGCTCAGCATGTTCAGAATTTTATGTTGGAAAAACCATTAGGAAGTTAAGAGAACGCATTGTCGAACATGTTAGAGATATTAAAAAACATAAAAACACCAGTTCTCTATATACACAAAGTATTAGCTGTCCTAATTTTAAAAGATTTTTATTTTTTATTATCGATAGAATTCCCCATAATATACACAAGGGTGGTGATGAGAAGACCATGCTGGAGGCCAAAGAATGTCTCTGGCAACTTAGACTAAATGCCTGTACCTTGTTAGGTATTAATGAACACGTCTCAATATCTAGTGTATTAAAACTTAAATCATATTTCATTTGAATCATTTTTTATGATTATTTATGATGGATTTTTATACATTGACATTATGTATGTATTTAACCAATTATTTTGATATATATTTATGACATTTATGACGTAGCTACTTTACAGTTAATAGTTAATATATGTTTTAGTAATATTTTAGGTACATCTTTCTACACTTGCATTATTATTGATTGTAACAAGAACAGTTAGTTATATGTACATCTATAGTGTAGTGTTTCAGTTCAACTTTTTCTTTAAGAGTACGCAATTTAAATAACTAATTGATTAACTAATCAAGGAATGTGTATATAAGGGATGGCAAAGTTTCTATGTATTCAGTACTCTGATGATGCCCTGAAGTTTTTGGGTGAAAGCGCTTAGTACGTTGAGTTGTTCATTATATTTATTGTTTTTATTCAATAAACCAGTCTTTTACGTTTCGCTGAGTGGTTTTTCAGCTTCACAGTACTGCATTTTTCCACTGCCATGAGAGCCTGACGTTCTGAGATCCTTCTAGCTGAAGTGACTGCTAAAAGAAAAGCTGTCTTCCAGGAGAGAAATTTTATGTCCGGAGTAGCAGCTGGCTCAAATGGAGGCAGGGTGAGTTTTTCCAACACAAAATTGAGGTCCCATGCAGGAGATGGTGCTCTCTTGGGAGGTCTTAAATTTTTGGCCCCTCTGCTTTAGCAGGGGATGAGAAAAGAGGGGAGGCTCTGTGTAGTAATGAGCTGAAATGGCAGAGGCGTGGATTTTTATGGAAGAGAAAGATAGGCCCTTGTGAAGCATCTCAGTTAAATATTGCAGAATCTGAGGAATATTGGGCATTTCTGTGCTTATTCCTTGTGCCTGATTCCAGGCACATAATCTTTTCCATTTATCAGCATAAGATTTTCTAGTGCTAGGCCTTCTATCCTCCAAAATGACATCCATCACAGGTTTGCTGAGAGATGTAACTGGTGAAATTAGTTGATTAGCCATGCTTCAAGATTCAGAGTTTGGAGCCAACTGTGTAGAATTTGAAAGTTCTGCTGAGACAGAAGATAAGGTGTCTGACACAGGTACCACGGAGGAAGGTGTGACATATTGCGTAGGAGCGGGTACCAATGTTGGTGAGGCCAGTTTGGAGCAATCAGAATCATTTTTGGTTTTTCCTGTCTGACTTTTAGTAATACCTTGGAGAGCAGAGGCAGAGGGGGGGGAAGCATAGATTGATAGGTTTTTTCAGCTGAAGGACAGAGCATCCACTTTCCAAGCTTTTTTGTGATGGATTTTTGTGCAGAATTTGTCCAACTGATAGTTTTGGGGTAAGGCAAAAAGATCTATGTTTGGGCTCCCCCATTTGCTTGTCAACATGCTGAAGATTTGCGGATCCAGTTTCCATTCGTGTGGGTACATAAGATTTTTGCTTAGTTCGTCTGCCAGAGTATTTTGCTTTCCTGGCAAGAATTGAGCTTGTAGATGTATTTGGTAAGACAAGGCTGTGTTCCACAAGGCCATGGTTAGTCTGCAAAGGGGGTAGGAATGGGTGCCCCCCTGCTTGTTTATGTACCACATGACTGAGGTGTTGTCCGTCTTTATCAGTTGTCCTGGATGAAGAAAGTCCTTAAAAGCTGTCAGTGCATTCTGCACAGCTAGCATCTCTTTCTGGTTGATATGCTGGTGGATTTGATTTGGGCTCCATTCACCCTGAATGTATCTCCCTGCCAGATGTGCCCCCCCAAGCATGTCTGATGTGTCTGTAGTCAGGGTCTGGGTGGCAGGGGGTGGAATGAAAGACAGTCCCTTGTTTTGGTGACAGGCCTCTGCCCAGCATAGGGAACTCTTGCTGCAGGCAAGGAATGATAGGAATCATTGTTTCCAGGCAGTGACGATGTTGACTCCATAAGCTTTTTAGGTACCGCTGAAGTTTCCTCATATGCAGTCTTGCATATGGAATTAGAAGAATGCAGGAAGCCATGAACCCCAAGGCCTGCAGAATTTGTCTTGCAGATAACTGGGTTTTTGTGGCCACTTGTTTGAAGTAAGTCATCAATTGGATTTGTTTTTCTGGCGTGCAGCAAGCCATCTGGGCAGTTGTATTCAACCTTGCACCCAGGAATGTAATTTTTTGAGAGGGTACCAGTTGTGATTTCTTTTTGTTTACGGTGTACCCTAGGCAAGTTAGAAGCCTTTTTACAAATGCCAGATGCTGTAGAGAGTGTCCTTGTTTTCTGCCTGAATTAGACAATCGTCCAGATAAGGATAAATTTGAATGTTTCTTTGTCTGCAAAATGCAATTACTGGTGCCAGGCACTTTGTAAAGACCCTGGGTGCAGTAGATAAGCCAAAGGGCAGTGCAGAGAACTGGTAATGCAAATAGCCTGCTTTTAAGCGGAGGTATCTTCTGCAAGATTCCCTGATTGGGATATGCAGGTAAGCCTCTTAAGTCTAGGGTTACCAACCAGGCATCCTTGCCTAGCATAGGCAGTAACTGTTGTAGTCTCAGCATCTTGAATTTTTGAATGTCCAGGAAAATATTTAGAATGGATAAGTCCAGAATTGGACGCAGAGATTTGTCTTTTCTGGGTACCAGGAAAAGTCTTGAATAAAAACCTTGTCCTTTTTCCTTTTCTGGCACTGGTTGGATAGCCCCCATATCCATGAGGGACATAACTTGTTTCTGGGCCTCTGCCCACTGATTTGGAGGCAAATCTGACCATCCGTTTGGAATTGGCAACGTGTGGAAATGAAATCTGTATCCCTGAGATACTATATTTAAAACCCACTTGTCCTGGGCAATTAGATGCCAATTTTGTGCATGAAGTGCTAGTTTTCCCCCAAAGGAGCTGCCAAAAGATAAGTGCTTGGAAATGGCAGAGGAAAGTCATTGAGACTGTTTACCGTAGGGGGGTGCCTTGCTACTTCCAGATTTGGAGGTGGAGGCACCCCATTGTTTTATTCTGTAAGTTCCTTGTGACTGAAACCTGGAGCCTTTGGAGTGTCTGGGTTTGACCTGAGAGGCTCTGGTGGATACTGGAAAGTGCCAATTCTTAGTAGGCCAATGCCTGCTGAATCTGGATGGCTGCACATGTAAGAAATCTTTTACAGTTTGCATAGATTTAGCTTTGTCTTCCATATTTTTCAAAACTTCGTCTGCCTTATTACCAAATAGACTGTCCTGTTGTAAAGGAGCATCCAACAATTTTGCTTTAACATGATCAGGCAGATTTTGCTCCTTGAGCCAAGCATGCTTTCTTATCACAGATCCAGTTACAGCAGCCCTGCAAGAAGCCTCCAAGGAATCAAAACCACATTGCAAAGTATGCTTTCCAACTTGTTCAGCTGAATGTAATAAATCCTGTAACTCTATTTTCCACACAGTCAGAAATCGAGAACATTTTCTGTTTAAGTAAGCCTATGACATGCTGCTGATATTTAAGCATATAAAATTGACAGTTTAAAGCCCTGATTGCCAGGGTTGCAGATGTGTACACCTTCTTACCCCATCTATCCAGCGCCCTGGAGTCTCTATCAGAAGGGGTAGGATTTTTAGCAGTAGAAGCCTCAACACCCTTGGGACCCTGAGAAATGGTTTCAGGGTCAGCAGTAGGGTTTTTAAAAATAAATTTGTGGGAGTCAGGAACCCTGTAATATCTGTCTGGCTTACTAGGAGCCGGAGGCAGGGAAACAGGAGCCATGGTGGATTCTGAGAAAACATCAACAACAATGTCTAGAACAGGAGGTATAACCAAAGGCCTATGCTGAGAAAGAAGGAAATCCCTAAGCCTCTTTTTTGGATTCTGAAAAATCCTGACTCTCCCAATGAAAATGTTCCCTTAAGGTATGCAAAGTTTCTCTAAAAGAAAAATCCTCAGGAGTAGAAGAAGGGATGGATTCTTCTGCATCAGAGTCCATATAAGGTGGAATAGATAATTCCTGATCAGAAGAGGAATCAGAAGAAATGGAAACCTGATCTGAAGATTCATAATCAGTGCCTGGCCTAGGCCTCTTAGCAGGAAGGGGTTGGGAACCCCTGATCAAGGTAATTAAATCCTCAGCCATTCTGATCATTTGTTTTTTAGGCACAGGGGCCTGAGCACGTGGCCCATGCGTCAGTTTTTTAGACATAGAAGTTGGTTTTGGCTTTGTTTTTGAGGATGGCGCCGGTTTAATATACAAATCTTTAGGCCTGAAAACAGGTGCCTGCTCAGTGGCTCCGGACCCATCTTAGGGAGAGACATTCACGGTTTCAATACTTGAAGTGTCTCGCAGCATACCGGTCTCCGAACGGGTCTCAGTCGAGGCCTGCGAATCAAAAGTAGCGGGTATCAGGGGCTGCGAAAGCACCTCACTGAGTACCAGCAAACCAGCGACTGGCTTAGAAGCTTCGTTGTCGGTTTTGGACCTTGACAGTCTGTCTCTGTCTTTTTCTTTATGTTTTTTGTGAATTACGGTAGTCTGATTGCTAACCGACGACATTTCTGGATAGTTAAATCTTGAGCCAAAATATTCAGATGCAAAAATATACTGACGCTTAATAGTGCATTGGTTAAATTTAGCACAAAACCGACAGCAAGGCACGCTGTGGTCAGGGCCTAGGAAAGGAATACAGTACAAATGAAAATCCTGATGAGGTATTTGCTTCCCACAAGTAATACAATTATTAACTTTTACTGACATCGGTAAGGAGCAAGAAAAAGTTTCCCCAATGGGGTACTTAGCTTTAGGTTAAAGACTTCAGTTCTGAAACTCGAAAATGAAAATTTCAGGAGTTGGCCCGACCGGCACTTGCGAACTGCTTCTGCTTTGGGCACTGCGCGGCTAGAAAGACTGATGAAAATGGCGTCGGCTGCATGTTTTATACCCCTGACGACCTGACATCATGGAAGAAGGGACAGCAACCGATGCAGGACCCAAGACTTTGTTATTCAGGCCGACTGAGGGCAACCTGCCAGCAGATTACCCAGATGTAATGACTGCAACAGTGAAACATGAAAAACATCCAGGATAGCGTGTGTGGGGGGCAGTTTACGGTCTCAAATTGTAAAAGTAGTTTTGAGTGGGACACTGTCTTAAAAGCTTTTGATAGGTCTAGTAGAATCACTGATGTTAGTAGGCCTGCATCAAGAGCTTTGTATACAGTGTTGGTAAATGACAGTAAGGCTGTTGTGCTGTGTGCTGGCCGAAAACCATGTTGGGTGGGTGCGAGTAGGTTATTATCGAGATGTTTTAGCAATTGAGAATGAATGCACTTTTCTAAAATTTTAGATAGAGTGAAAGTATGCAGATGGGCCGGTAGTTAAACAGATCACTGGTGTTACCACCTTTGTGAAGAGGAGTAATAATTGAGCATTTCCACAGTTGTGGGACATATGCTTCAGAGATTGACTGGTTAATGAGAATGCTAATTGGAAGAGTTATACAATCTGCTGCAAGTTTTAGGTATTCAGCTGGAAGGCCATCGGAAGAAGGGGAGCATGGTTTTAGTTTTGAGAGCAGTTTACAAACCTAGAGAGGTGGGTACTGGTTGTAATGCAAATAGAGGAGTGGATTTTAGTTATCTGTTGAGGAAGGATGTTTCAGTCTTTGGCTATTTAATGGGAGTAGAGGGAGTCTCGGTGATGGTTGTGAGACTGGGTTACTTTTAGCATTAATTTGTTGGATGACCTGAGGAGTCTACAGTTTGTGTTTGACTGAACGAGGTTTGATAAAGCTGGGCAGTTGAAAGGGTGGAATATAATTTTATGTGCAAGTGAAAGTTGCTTTAGTAATAATAGGTTGGGAAGTTCTAGTCAGTTGAGCTGTCATAGCACCTCTCCCAAAGATTCAAATATCCTCCTAGAAGGATTGACTCAGGCAAGGTACATGCCAAAGGGGGCAATTTACTCAATGAGTGTGCTAATGAGGGCTGAATACAGTGTAATTCTGCCTTCCTTGGAACAAGATGTCATAACCTTGCCTATAAGTCGTGCAACATAGAATGATTTCCATACAACCATTGACACATGATGGTCAAAGGCCAGGTTACTGTCTACATGCATTCCCAAATCCCCGACTACTGGATCTACTCTTAGGGGTGTGTTATCAATGAGGTAGTTTCCAGGGGTGGCCAACCTTCCAAAGGATACCACTATGCAGTTCTTGGTGCTGTGTTTCAGACTGTGGCTCTGATACCAGTTACTTGCCCGAGTCAGTCCTTCTTGGAGGATATTTGAATCTGGGGGGGGGGGGGTATTATGACTGGACCTAGTTTGCAATCATCAGCAAACTTAGTCAGAGGCCCATGATGTTGGCCTTGATTTCAGAGAAATAAATGCCAAAAAGGTGTGCACCAAGCACTGAGCCCTAAGGGACTCAGCTAGTGGACATGGACTCCCATATCCTAATATTCTGTGTTCTAAATGTGAGCCACCCAGCTATTCACTGGGTGACATAAGAGTTTATACCCAATTCCATTAGTTTGTCTAGAATACCCATGTGGGGTACTAACAACTATTTTGGCAATTCAAAGTAAGCAGTATGCATCATTTTGCACTCATTCACTGCCTTGGTGACCTTCAGGTTAAGTAGGCATGATATGCCCTTGACAAAATCAAACTGGGTCAGATCCTTGTATCTGAAGATTTCCTAGGTCAATGTTAACTCATTCACTCCAGTGGAGCTCAGGAAGTTTGCAGAGTAACTTACAATGGGCTGAGCCTAAACCTTTTGACAGAAATAAGTTATGTCCTCACACTTCAAACAAATACTCACATCTCTAGAATCATAGGGGTTATGAAAGAAGTATGAATGGCAAAATCTTCAGCACAAACTATTTTTATAGTGGTAGTATTCTTTAGGTTCTAGGTCTTAAACCAAATTTTATAAGTCAAAGTAAACATAGTAACTACTACGTTTGTAATATTTTGTAAATAATTTACAATATGTAATGCAACCACTCAAGTTACACACATACTGTCAGCAGCATTTCATTCATCTAGCTGAGAACTTTCATATGAGGCTAAGGAGTTCTGTCTGTATTACTTGCTTGAGATATTTAGAAAAATGTGAAAATTCTATCTATACAAATTAATATCCTAAAACAACACTTAATATCTCTTTACTTGCACTAGACAGAGGTCAAATATTAAGGCTGTTGAGTCTGCCATTGTGTAAGCTTTAAGATGAAATCTTTTAAAACCTCGTACATAGCATGGTTTTAGAATTATTCATGCAAATATGAAAAAGCAATAGTTGACACCTACAGGTGTCAGTAGGAGGTAACTGGAAATGCATCTTGAGGTGTCACTCAAATGTAATGAGTTAATCACTTCTATGGCTTTGAACAGGGGACTAGTCAGGGGTCCATAGATGACCATTCCAGTTCTCCACTCATGTGGCACAAAGTCTGTTTCCTGTCTGTAAACTACAGTAAAACTGTGATTCTAGTGGTCCTAATAGGTTATGCTTCATGGCATTTATAGGAGGCATCCTGAGATATTACCAAGGCACACTGACATGGACTTCTTGGCCTTTGACAGCAAGTTGAAGACCTGCTTTCTAATGAGTATTTTGGGGGTGGGTATGCTTAATGGCATTTTCAGAAGGATTGCTCAGATAAAGGGGCAAAATTGGAGCAGAATTTGTCGGCCAATAGATCTACTATACCCTTCAGCTCAGTGTAGGTGGCTTCATTTACAATTAGTTCTGCACATTGTTGTGTACTGCCTTTGAGGTTTGTACACAACCTAAAGAAAGCCTTATGGGTATCTTGGCCTGGGAGCCCATTTTTACCTCAGATTTGGCTTTGGTAGACATGATTTGTCCTCGGAGTTTAAGTTGATGAAAGATTTGTTTTATCCTGCAGAGCATTGCACTTCCTTACTTTTGACATGACTTTCTTCCTTTTGCTGTACAACCTATTTATACTGGGATTCCAACAAGGTGGTTTGATTTTTGCTTTAGTTTTGTATTTATTCCCGGTAGGCACAGCTGTCTATATGCAACTATACAGGGTCTTTGTGAACAATTCGGAATAAGCAGCAGTGTTCTCAGAGTCTGGTGGGGCTTGAAATTTTGACGAGTTAACTTAACAGGAAGTTTGCATTAGAATAGCCAATAGCTTCTAAATATTTTACTTCAAAGGAGACTGCTTTATGGACTGACTTCACCTGGCAGGACATTACAGGTGGAGGGGGGTCTCCTATGCCAGTGAGGGGCAAATCTAGTATGTTCTTACCCCTAGTGGGTATATGAACCATATGGTCCAGGGTGTTGGTGTTGATGAAGTTCAGGAATCTCTGGGTCTGCACGTTTGGAGTCAGGTAGTTAAAGTCAACCATGGTATTGGGCTGAATAGTGAGCGACACCATTAAGTTTGTGTTATGGTTTCTTAGGCCACAGAGGCGGACCTATAGCTTGCAAGAATATGGTAGGGGCTCTGCCTTCCCCACTGTGCCTTTTTTAGGCAATGTCAAACTGGCAAAACTTCTGACATAGCAATCAACCTAGAAAATCAAAAGGTGTTGGTATTCAAATGCTAGGAGCCTACACAAGAAACTCCATTCCCTCCAAGCTCTGCAGACATTTATGCATTTACTGAGACATAGCTTAAAGCCATGAAGAGCATCCCTGCAGTGCAGGGCTACAATACATTCAACACAGGCTAGCTACTGCACAGAAATTGACTAAGGGCAGAGGTGTCTTGATTTACATCAAAAACAATCATACCTCAAGGCTAATCAAATAAGATGATGAGCTTGAGCTTTTCCATGTCCAAATCACCATAGGACAATGTTTTAGTTAATATTCAAAAGCCTAGAAGGGGCAGGTGCAGACCATAACTGGCAAAGCAGCATAGACTGTTGACCATATCCTCTTCAGGCGCACAATCCGAGAGTGCCACAAAGTCTCTCTTAATATCGTCCATGAAGGTATGCATCAGGTCACTTAAATTCACAAACTATGACACAGTCATATTAGCACTTGCAATTCAGTGACCTGAATGCATGTGCAATTTGGCAGATCCTGGCCCCTGATTGACCATGACTCTCATAGGTTCATAGATTTATGCTTAAAGATTAACAAGGTCTTTACAAGCCTAGCTGTGCACCCCAACCCAGTTTTGTTCCAGAGGTCCTTGGACACCTATATGGTGGGGTATGTTGATAAAGAGGTAGCTAAGGCTTATGTGGAGGGCTGTTATGCTAGTTAGGGATTAATTTACTTACTACTGACCTCTGTCCATCATAGACATAGGGGGCCACACCAGGGGTGAATATGCTATTTCCCATCCAATGATCAAGGTTTCTTTTGAATAGCGTGAGGGATGAACTCTGCTTCATGTAGATGGTAAACTTTGAGACATGTCAGTCCCTCCAGCAGGTTCTATTTATGTCTCAAAGTTCAAGTTTTGGATCTGGTGCTTCTGGTGCTGTCTGTCTTGCGGATATGCAAGAGATCCACCAGACCTGGATCTAAAGGTACCTCTTATGCTAGGCACAGATCACCTCTCAGCACCCTGTAGGAGACTAGAGTATGTTAAGGTGATCTGTGCAGGACAGGGTATTTATACCCTGAATTCTCCTGGTGAGGAACCTTTGAGGGTCCTGCAATTGTTGCAAGTGACTGGCACACACCAAAGGGGGGACTGTCCTCAATCATGGGTCTGATGAGGGTTGAGAAGAGTAATACTATTACTTCCTTAGACCTAAATGTCACATCCTTGCTTATGAGTTGGGCAACATAAAATGATTTTCTTACTATCTTGGCTACATGTTGGTCGAGTGCCAGATTATTGTCTACATATGTTTCCAGATGCATAACTACTGGGTCAACTCTTAGGAGTGTTTTATCGTTGAAGTAATTAGATTGGGTGGACGATTTCCCACAAGTCACTAATATGCATTTCTTTGCATGGAGTTTTAATCCGTGGTTTTCACTCCAGTCATTTGTGTTACACCCTCTTACAGGATGTTGTTATCATGGAGGGAATCTTTGACAGCTCCCAATTTAGTCATTTGCAAATTTGGTGAGCCAGAGGCCTTTTTGCATTAGCCTTGACTTCCGAGAAGTAGATGCCAAATAGGAGCAGGCCCATCACAGAGCCCTGGAGTACTCCGCTAGTGACCGGTCTCTTGGTGGAGGCGGTCTCACCGATCTTGACTTCTTGGGTCCTACCAGCTAGCAACCTAGCGAGTTATGCAGAGTTATATGCCTAGTTCTGTGAGACAGTCAACAATATTCGAGTGGGTATTGTATTGAATGCCTTGGCTAGGTCAAGGTAGGTGGTATGCATGGTTTTCTCCTCATTCATAGTCAAGGTGACCATCTCAAAGAAGTTTATTATGTTAAGTAGACAAGACCTTTGCTTAACAAAGCCAAACTGGGATGAGTCCAGTGTCTATATTTTGCCAATGTCCTTGTTGCTCATTTCCATGATTATTCTTACGTAACCAGTTATGAGGCTGTGGTTGAGTGTCTCAAGTGGTCCTGCTAGGTCATGTTATAGGCTATTTAGGAGGCAATCAGCAATATTGTTGGGGTCCACTGAAGCAGTGTTCACCATACTTAGCCTCAGAGCCATGCCTCAAGCTCAATGCCAAAAAGTGCATAGTCATCCCCTTTGGTAAAAACTCTGTACCCATGAACTACCACATAGGCTGCAGTCTATTTAATGCTGAATGTGTGATAAGAGACCTGGGGACCCAGGTTGACAGTAGTCTCTCCTTTGATAATCACATTGCCACAGTAGTCAGGAAATCCTTCTACGTGGCACACCTCATCACAAAAGGGTTCTCATCTAGGAAAACACTGTTCCCCTCTACTCGACAATCATTAGACCCATTATAGAGTACAACGCCCCTTTTTGAATGTACCTCAAAAGACATCTGCAGCAGCTAGAAAGGCCACAGAAGTACCTCACAAAGAGGATTACTGCCCTCAAACAGATGCCCTACACTGATCATCTCAAAAAACTCAGGCTTTACTCTGTAGCATATCGCCTACTCCGAGTTGATCTCTGTCTAACATATAAAAAGCTATGTCACACCCACAGCTGTTGGACATGTTACACCTAAAGAAATCCCAATCCCTCCGAGCTACACGCTCTAGGGACCTAAACCTTGTCACCACAATAAACAGGACATGCTGGAGGGATAGATTCCTGTCCCAGAGACTTCCCATACTCTGGAACAAGCTACCCATCTATGTCAAGCAAAGTTCCTCATTAGCACTCTTCAAGAAAAATATTGATAAGTGGATGGAAAATAGGAAATACACCCCGGGGATCACTTCTGTGGCTCTGCTCGGCACGCACAGGAAAATAAACTTTCTTGGGTGGTGTAAGCCAGGGAACCTTGTTGGCTAGGCTTACTTAGGCCCTTGGGCCGATAGTACAGTTCATAGGTAGGTACTATGCTATGTTCTTCGTGTTTCACTGTTGCAGTCATCACATTTGGGTTGATTCCCAAAGCTCAGGAAAAGGGTGGAGGCAGTCAATGCAATTAGGGGCTGGCTAGGATGCCCTGCAAGACTGCAGAGGCAAACCCTGCCCTGGATTTGGAGAAGAGAGACAGGTGGTAATGCTTGGTAAAAAAGTGTGAACAGATGTTCAGGTGTCAGCTCCCAGGATATCCCTGGTGGGGACTCCTCTGAGGAAAAAGTACAGTTTTGTACCTACCATAAATGTAGATGTTCGAGGATCCACATTGCTGCAGTCCTTACTATTGGGTAGTCCGCTGTCCAGTCGGCCCGAATACCAGAGTATATGGCTGACGTCGGTCAGGGCGCATTAGACTGACGTCAGTACGTCAGGGTACTAATGCGCATGACCGACGTCATATCCTCAGTCTTTTCTTGCCCCAGATGTCAGAAGACCCTAAAAAAACAAGGCCCAAAATACCTGCACCAAAAATATGTACAATATATACAAAAATATATACAAAAATATCAACATATAACCTCACCTACACAACCACCCCTAAACACAGAGGGAAGGAGGAGGGTTTGACTGCAGCAATGTGGATCAACAGGTACATTTATGGTAGGTACAAAACTGTACTATGTTCTTCGTTCCACATTGCTGCAGTCCTTACTATTGGGTAGAATCCCAAAGCAGAGGTAAGGGAGGCTGGCAAATCATAAAGTAGGAGCTGACAACATGCCTTGCAAAACAGCTGTGGCAAAACCAGCCCTAGACTTAGAGTAGATAGGAAGGTGATAATGCTTAGAGAAAGTATGCACTGAACTCCAAGTAGCTGCCTCCAAAATATCCTTAGTTGCCACCCCCCTTAGAAATGCTGTTGAAGTGGCAGTAGCCCTAGTGGAATGAGGCCTAATCCCAGCTGGAATCTCCTTGCCATGATGGGAATAACAAAATGCAATGCAAAACCCAATCCACCTAGAAATAGTTTGTTTTGACACAGGCTTGCCCTGAACTCAAAGCAAGAGAAGCAGACAACTCCTGAGACTGCCTAAAATCCTTAGTCCTGCTTAAATAATAACGCAATTGCCTGTGTACATGTAAAGCGTCCAAAATCTTTTCCCTTTATTTTGGGGGTCTGCATAAAAAGTAGGCAAATGAATAGTTTGGTTTAAAGCCACACTAGAAACCACCTTAGGCATAAAGGAAGGATTAGTGCGTAATGATACCCTATCCTTATGGAAAATCAAAAGGGCTCTACTGCCATAAGGGCCTGCAACTCAGACACCCTTCTTGCAGAAGTAATAGCCAACAGAAAAGCAGTCTTCCATGACAAGTATTTCAATTCAGCAGTAGCTGCAGGCTCAAAAGGTTGTAGAGTAAGTTTTTCCAACACAAAATTGAGATCCCATGCAGGAGTAGGAGCTCTACGTGGGGTCTTAAATTCTTTGCCCCTCTAAGAAACTGCTTGAACAAAGGATGCGAAAACAATGGTGGGTCACAATCATAGTGAGCTGAAATTGCTGCAGCATGAATCTTAATGGAAGAGAAGGACAAACCTTTGTCCAATAACTCAGTAAGATATTGAAGAGCCACACTCAAATTAGGCTCAGAAATCTCCAAATTCTTTGCTGTACTCCAAAATAAAAATCTCTTCCACTTTTGCCCACTTTCCTTGTACTAGGTCTTCTAGCTTCCATAATCACATTTAAAACTTGTTGAGGAAGTTGAGACCTGCTGTGTTTCAACACAGAATATGCCAGGCTGTTAGATGAAGAGAGTGAAGCTTGACATTGAGCAGGTGACCGTCCTTCTGAGATAACAGATGAGGAATCAAAGGTAAAGGCCATGGAGGCTTCCTTACCAGACTCCTTAGTAGTGGGTACCAGTGTTGCCGAGGCCAATCTGGAGCTATCAAAATCATCCTTGGCTTGTCTTGTCTGACCTTTAATAGCACCTTTGGAAGAAGAGGCAGAGGTGGAAAGGCATACACATGAAGGTTTTTCCAACTGAAAGACAGAGCATCCACTTTCCAAGCTGTGTGATGAAACCCCTTTGTGCAAAACTTTGGCAGCTGGTGGTTTAGTGGAGAAGCGAACAGATCTATGTCTGGAGTTCCCCATGACACTGTCAATTTCTGAAATACATGAAGATCCAGTTTCCACTCGTGGGGATCCATGATTTGTCTGCTTAACACATCTGCTAAGGAGTTCTGTGCTCCTGGCAGAAACCTTGCCTGAAGAGTTAGTTGCAAGCTTAGCGCAGTCTCCCATAAAATCATTGCTTGCCTGCATAGAGGATAAGAATGTGTTCCCCTTGCTTGTTGATGTACCACATGACAGTTGTGTTGTCTGTTAGAATCAACACCTGCCCTGGAAGAAGTAACTCCTTGAAAGCCATTAATGCAAACTGGACTGCTAACATCTCCTTCATGTTGATATGTAGATGCTGTAGTCTGGCAGGCCACTTGTCTTGTATCCACTTTCCATTTAGATGAGCTCCCCAAGCAATGTCCGAGGCATCTGTCGTTAAAATCTGACTCGCCTCTGGCCGGGTCACAGAGAGTCCCTTGTTTAGGTGACATTCCTGAGCCCACCACAAAAATTCTTTCTGAAGGCAAGGTATTATTTGAATGACAGTGTCCAAATCCTGGCAGTGCTGTGTCCATACATTTTGAGATACCATTGTAGCTTCCTCATATGCAGTTTGGCATTGGGAAGTACCAGAATACAAGATGCCATGAACCCTAATGCTTGAAGGACTGTCCTTGCAGTCAGCACGGACTGATGAGATAGTTGATGGAAGTAAAGTGATAGACTCTTTTGTTTGTCCGGGGTTAGAAAGGCCATCTGGGCTGCTGTATTCAGTCTCACACCCAGAAGGCACATGTCTTGGGAGGGTACTAGACTGGTCTTTATTTCGCTCACAGAATACCCTAGGCATCTTAGCACTGCTATAACATATTCCAGATGCTGTAGAAGGTCTTCCTTTTCTTGAGCCAGAATCAGGCAGTCGCCCAAGTAAGGATAGATTTGAATACCTTTTAGCCTGAAGTAAGCTAGCACTGCAGCCAGAACCTTTGTGAATACTCTGGGCAGTAGATAAGCCAAAGGGCAATGCAGAGAACTGATAATGAAAATTTCCAGCTCGGCAGATACTTCCTGCAACTTAGTCTTATAGGCACATGAAGGTAAGCTTCCTTGAGATCTAAAGTTACCATCCAGTGATCTTTGCCCAGCAGAGGTAAAAGCTGTTGTAACGTCAACATTTTGAACTTGGGAATGTCCAGATAAGTGTTGAGGATAGATAAATCCAAAATTGGTCTCCACGTGTTCCCCTTCTTTGGTACTAGGAACAGGCGAGAATAAAATCCTAGGCCCCTTTCTGATACAGGGACTGGCTGAATGGCCCCTATTTGGAGTAACAGAGAAATTTGCTTGTGAGCCTCTTTCCTTTGTGGAGGAGGAACATCTGGCATGCCTTTGAAAGGAGGCAATGTATGGAAATAAAACCTGTAACCGTGGTGAATGATATCCAACACCCATCTGTCTTGAGTAATTAAATCCCAATTTCCTTTGAAAAGAGACAGTCTTCCTCCCAAAGGAGCTGCCAGACGAGAATCTACTGGCAGCTGAAAAGGCAGGTCATTGGGTCTGTTTACGAAAGGACTGACCCCTGCCCTCACCAGAAGTCTGAGCAGGTGAACTCCTGTTCTAGGCCTAAAAGAACCTTGAGCTCTGCCCCTACCACGTCTAGACCTACCCCTAGACTGGGAATCATAAGCAGGATATGTCCATCCCTTAGTAGGCCAATTTCTACTAAACTTGGTGGCTGCACCTGCAAAAATCTTTAACAGTTTGCATAGACTTAGCTTTGTCCTCCATTTTCTTTAAAACTGCTTCCACAGGCGAACCAAACAACACATCAGACTGTAAAGGAGCATCCAAAATCCTAGTCTTAACATGCTCAGCTAAATTCTGATCCCTCAACCAGGCATGCCTGCGAAGAACAGAACTAGTGGCAGCCACCCTCGAGGAGGCCTGTACAGCATCAAAACCACATTGCAAAGAATGTTTACCCACT
The DNA here is from genome assembly GCF_019279795.1 of Protopterus annectens. NCBI lineage: Eukaryota > Metazoa > Chordata > Ceratodontiformes > Protopteridae > Protopterus > Protopterus annectens. The sequence goes on along the minus strand of NC_056726.1, from coordinate 261,915,513 downwards.
TGTTCAGACACATGAACTAAATCCAGCAACTCTTTACACTCAATACCTTCCGCCAAAGCATCCACCTTAGATTTCAGTTGTGAAAGGAGATAATTTTGATATTTAAGCATGTGAAACTGACAATTCAACGCCTCATGGCTAAAGTGGAAGAAGTATACACTTTCTTTCCCCATCTATCCAAAGCCCTTGCCTCTTTATCAGTGGGAACAGGATTTTTAACCACAGAGGCCTTAACACCTTTAGGTCCCTGAGAAACAGTTTCCGGGTCTGCCCTAGGACTCTTAAAAAGATACTTATGAGCTTCAGGCACCCTATAGTACCTATCAGGTTTAACAGGAGCAGGAGGCAAAGAATCAGGGTTCAGGAAGCCTCTGCAAAAACATCTTCCACCACATTCAACACAGGAGGTATAGCTAAGGGCCTATGCTGGGGCAAAACAAGAATTCCCTAAGCCTTTTCCTGGAATCAGAGTAATCCTGGCCTTCCCATTTAAAGTGCTCCCTCATGGAATGCAGAGTCTCTGAAAATGAGAAATCCTCAGGAGGAGAAGCTGTAGGAGTGGAATCATCCACATCAGAATCAGAATAAGGAGGATACTCCTGCAAGTCTTCCAGAAGACTCAGAAGCCTCTGAACACTGTTCAAAACTATCAAACTCTGGTTCCACCCTAGGCCTCTTATCAGGAGCAGGCATAGAACCTCTAATCATAGTAATCAAACCTTCTGCCACTTTAAGCATATCTTTCTTAGGCACAGAACCTGAAATGCTAGGAGAAGCCCCACTGAAGCAGAACTTGGCCTACCTCTCAAAGAAGTTTTGGCAACAGAAGGAGAGGCTCTAACTACCTTGGGAAGAGAGGGAAGAACAGTTACCTGAGAAGCCCCTCAGCCTGGCCTACCTCCTGAGAAGGCACATCCTGTAACAGTAAAGTCTCTGCCTGAGACTCCAAAGAAACTCCTGGCAAAACCTCTGGCTCCACTGAGCCTTCTAAAGAACCGACGTCCGGGACTGCCGGTTCATCAACCCTAGGCTTCGCTGTTTTGTCCTTGCGCTTCTTGGGCGCCGGAGCATCCGACGGCATTTTATAATTGCAACGCTTCCCAAACACTAACCTGGCACAGTCTAACCTCCTCTTAATAGTGCGTTTGTTAAACCTAGCACAAGAGCGGCATCCAACAACGTCGTGCTCAGGCCCTAAACAAGGTATACACAAGGTATGGTAATCCCTATGAGGTATCTGTTTCCCACAAGAAATACAGTTATTCACTTTTTCTGACATCCGGTTAAATACTGAGGCAAGAAAACCAAAATGTTCCCACGGGTACTTAGCCAACTCTGATTCGGTCTGAAACTAAATATTTCAGAACGCCAACCTGCACTCGCAAAACTGCTTCTGCATCGGACCATGCGGCAAAAAAGACTGAGGATATGACGTTGGTGATGCGCATTAGTACCCTGACGTACTGACGTCAGTCTAATGCGCCCTGACCGACGTCAGCCATATACTCTGGTATTCGGGCCGACTGGACAGCGGACTACCCAATAGTAAGGACTGCAGCAATGTGGAACGAAGAACATCTGCAGAGGTGGAGGCTGTTCTGGTGGAGTGTGTCTTGACCCCCTTGGGGAGAGGCTTTCCATGCTGTTTGTAGCAGAAATGGATGCAGTGTGCTATCCATTTTAAAATGGTTTGTTTGGAGAAGGCTTTGCCTTCTGCCCCTGCAGCCAAGCTAAACAGCAATTGATCAGACTTTCTGAAGGATTTAGTCCTGTTTAGATAGAATCTGAGCTGTCTGTGCACATCTAGAGTGTGAAGAATCCTTTCCCCCTTGTTCCAGGGATTGGGGAAAAAAAGGTGGGCAAATGAATGGATTGTTTGAGAGCCACACTGGATACCACTTTGGGCATGAAGCATGGGTTAGTTCTAAGGGATACCCTGTCAGCATGGAAGATGATGAAAGGTTCCACAGCCATGAGTGCTTGCGGCTCAGAGACTCTTCTGGCTGAAGTGATGGCCAGAAGGAATGCTGTTTTCCAGGAAAGAAATTTTAGCTCTGCAGAACAAGCTGGTGTGAAAGGGGGCAGGGTGAGCTTTTCCAAAACAAAGTTAAGATCCCAAGCTGGTGTTGCTGCCCTTCTGGATGGCCTCAAGTTGCTAGCCCCTCTTAGGAAAGTACAGTTTTGTACCTACCATAAATGTAGATGTCCGAGTGCTAATACAGCTGCAGTCATAACAGATGGGTTCTCCTGCCATCAGGCAGGTCCTCAGTCGGCCGAATTCCAAAGTCCAGGTCCGGCATCGGTTGTCGTCGCCTCTTCCCTGACGTCAGTGCGACGGGTATAAAAGAACCAGCCGACGCCATTTTCTTCAGTTTTTCTTGCCCCAGATGTCAGGTGCCCCCAGAAGGAAGGCAATACATAAATTTATATAATAAAGCAAATACACCATAAATGAATACCCCAATCAGGTTGTATGAGGAGGTGTTAACCAATAGACCTGTCCCAAGAGGGGAAGGAGGGAGGGAAACCTGGACTGCAGCTGTATTAGCACTCGAACATCTACATTTATGGTAGGTACAAAACTGTACTATGTTCATCGTGCATACAGCTGCAGTCATAACAGATGGGTAGAATCCCAAAGCTCAGAAAGGGGTGGTAGGCACTAGGTGGAACTAGAAGGAGCCAGGATGCCCTGCAAGACTGCAGTGGCAAAGCCTGCTCTAGTTTTGGAGTATAATGGTAGGTGGTAGTGCTTGCAGAAGGTATGCACAGAACTCAAAGTGGCTGCTTCCAAAATATCGTTGGTAGGAACTCCTCTGAGGAAAGCTGCAGAGGTAGCTGTGGCCCTTGTGGAGTGAGATCTGATGCCTGCAGGTACAGTTTTACCATGAAAAGAGTAACAAAAGCGTATGCAGTGGGCTATCCATTTTGAGATTGTCTGTTTGGAAATTGGCTTCCCTTGAGCTCCTATAGCATAGGACACAAAGAGCTGTTCTGTTTTTCTGAAAGGCTTTGTTCTGTCCAAATAATAACGCAGCTGTCTGTGGATGTCCAAGGAATGTAGTAGTCTCTCCCTTTGTTTTGAGGATTAGGGTAAAAGGTAGGCAAGTGGATAGCCTGATTCAAAGCTACCCTGGATACCACCTTTGGCATAAAGGACGGGTTGGTTCGTAAGGAAACTCTGTCCTGATGGAAGATGATAAAAGGCTGCACAGCCATGAGGGCTTGTAGTTCCGATACCCTGCGAGCTGAGGTGATAGCCAGAAGGAAAGCTGTTTTCCAGGACAAATATTGCAAATCTGTTGAGGCAGCTGGCTCAAAGGGAGGCAAGGTCAGCTTTTCTAGAATGAAATTGAGGTCCCAAGCAGGTATTGGTTGTTTCCTTGGGGGTTTTATATTCTTTGCCCCTCTGAGGAACTGTCTTAAGAGGGGGTGAGAGAATAAAGGTGTGGGCCGAGGAGCCTGCGACCTCGGGCACAGAAGACACCGCCAATGAAGTGTCGTCGGTAGGCAGGGGCTGGGTAGGCACCTCGCTGAGAACCGGACCACCTGTAGTCGGCTTTGGCGTGGTGTCGGTAGAGGCCGCGGACCTCGTGTGTCGGTCCTTATCTTTGCATTTTTTTTAGACAAAACTGGAATCGGAGTATCCGACGACATAATATAGTTACATTTTTTGCCAAAATAGTGCTGGGCGAACTCCGCCCGACGCTTAATGGTGAGTTTGTTGAATGTAGCACAAAAAACGACAGACCGAGACGTAGTGGTCTGGGCCTAAGCAAGGAATGCAGAGGGAATGAAAATCCTTATGCGGCATTTGCTTCCCACATGAATCACAATTATTAACTTTGTCTGACATCGGCCTGAGGCAAGAAAAGTTTCCCCAACGGGGTACTTAGCTTTCAAGAAGACTTTGGTTGCAAAATTTCCGTAATTTCCGGAGTTGGCCGACCGGCACTTGCGAACTGCTTCTGCTTCGGGCACTGCGCGGCAAGAAAGACTGGAGAAAATGGCGTTGGCTGGTTCTTTTATACCCCTGTCGCACTGACGTCAGGGAAGAGGCGACGACAACAGACGCCGGACCTGGACTTTGGAATTCGGCCGACCGAGGACCCGCCTGACGGCAGGAGAACCCATCTGTTATGACTGCAGCTGTATGCACGATGAACATCTGTTTGATCAAAGGGTGTGAGAAAAGGGGCTGCTCAGTGGGAAAATGAGCAGAAATAGTAAAGGCATGAATTTTTGTGAGGAGAAAGAGAGGCCACTGCATAGTAGGTCAGCTAAGTAATCCAGGATGAGAGGGAGGGAGGGCTGTGCCGTATTGGCTCCCTTAGCCTGGATCCAGGTGCAGAAACTTTTCCATTTGTCAGCATAAGAATTACTGGTGCTAGGATGTCTGGCCTCACGGATAACATCCAGAACCTGTTTACTGAGGTTGTCAGATTGCTTTGGGGTTAGGGGAATAAGCCAAGCTGCCAAATTGAGAGTTTGCAATTGAGGATTAATGAATTCCCCTTCCCTCTGGGTCAGGAGGTTTGTTATCTGAGGAAGATGCCATGGGGGCAGCAGGAACAGGCTGTGCCAGCAAGGGTTACCAGTGCGGCCGGGGCCAGTCTGGAGCTATAAGAATGGTCCTTGGCTTTTCCTCCCTTATTCTGAGCAGTACCCTGGGGATGAGAGGGATGGGAAGAAAGGCATAGACCAATATACTGACCCAGGGGAAGGACAGGGCATCCACTTTCCAAACCATGCAGTGATGCTCCCTGGTGCAGAATTTGCTGAGCAGATGGTTGGTGTGGGAGGCAAAGAGGTAGGCCCTCGGGGTTCCCCATTTCTGAGTTATTAGGGTGAAGGTACTTCTGTTGAGTTGCCACTCGCGTGGGTCCAGGAGATTTCTGCTTAACTGGTCTGCCAGAGAGTTTGAGAGAGCCTGGTAGGAACTGTGCTAACAGGTGTAGTTGCATGACAGAGGCTGTGTGCCAAAGGGTCATGGCCAGCCTGCATAGAGGGTAGGGGTGAGCCCCTCCCTGTTTGTTGATGTACCACATCACAGTGGTGTTGTCTGTTTTGATCAGAAGAGCCCCTGGAGAGAGAAGGGGCTTGAAAGCTATCAAGGTGTGCTGCACAGCCATAATCTCTTTTTGACTGATATGCAGAGGGATTTGCCGTGGGCTCCATTAGCCCTGTATGCACCTGCCATCCAGGTGTGCACCCCAAGCGTAGTCTGATGCATTTGTGGCGAGGGCCTGGGTGGCAGGGGGTGGGGTGAATGGCATTCTCTTGTTGTGGGAGCATGCTGTTGCTCACCAAAGAAAATCTTTTCTGAGGCAAGGAGTTATAGGTATGAGAGTTTCCAGGTCTTGACAGTGTTGGCACCAAAGGCGCTTTAGGTACCACTGAAGTTTCTTCATATGCAGTCTGGCATATGGAATGAGTAGTATGCAAGATGCCATGAACCCCAGAGCTTGCAGGATCTTCCTTGCAGTTAAGATGGGGCCTGGTGGCTAGTTGAGAGAAGTAGGCTGTCAGGAACATTTGTTTCTCTGCAGTAAGGTATGCCCAACTGGGATGCTGTGTCCAGACTTGCTCCCAGGAAGATTATCCTTTGGGTGGTACCTGTTGGGATTTATTTTCATTGATTGTTTTCCCTAGGGAGGTTAGAAGGGTCTTTACAAAGGCCAAGTGCTGCTGCAGCTTTTCCTGGCTGTCTGCCTGAATAAGGCAGTCGTCTAAGTATGGGTAAGTCTGAATATTTCTTTGTCTGCAAAAGGCAATGGGCGGAGCCAGACATTTTGTGAAAACACTGGGAGCAGTAGATAAGCCAAAGGGAAGCGCAGATAACTGAAAGTGTTGAGATCCTGCCCTGAAGCCGAGATATTTCCTGCAGATATTTCCTGCATGATTCTCTAATAGGAATGTGGACGTAGGCCTCTTTTAGATCAAGGGTTACTAGCCAAGCATCCTTGGAGAGCACAGATAGCAGCTGCTGTAGGGTGAGCTTTTTGAAATTTGGGATCACCAGGAAGGTGTTTAGAATGGATAGATCGAGGATGGGACACCAGGTGCCTTCTTTTCTGGGCACCAGAAAAAGTCTGGAGTAGAAACCTTGGCCTATCTCTTCTGCAGGAACGTGCCTTATTGCCCTCATAGAGAAGGGGAAAGGATTTGCTTTTGAGCCTCTGCTCACTGATTTGGTGGTAGATCTGGGAACCCTTTTGGGGTTAGAAGGGTGTGGAAGGAAAATTTGTATCCTTGAGACATGATGTTCAGAACCCAGTGGTCCTTGGTAATGGTGGTCCAGGTGCTTGAGTGAAAGGAGACTTTTCCTTCTAGGGGTAAGTGAAGGTGGGAAGAGGAGGTGAGTCATTGTGAGTTCTTACCATAAGGGGTGGCTTAGAACTCCCTGGTTTTGAAGTGGAGGTAGTCCACTGCTTAGATCTCTGCATTCCCTGGGTCTGCTTCCATGGGGCCTCGGCTGGGTCGGTTTACTGGGAGCAGGAAAGGACCAGTGTTTGGAGGGACAAAGACTGCTGAACCTAGGAAGCGGGACCTCAATAAAACCTTAACTGTTTGCATAGATTTTGCTTTTTCTTCCATCTTTTTAAGACCTCTTCTGCTTTAGTGCCAAATAAGTTAACTTTGTGCAAGGGGGCATCCAACAATTTAGATTTGACATGGTTTGGCAGGGGTTGTTCCTTAAGCCTTCTAGGTTCATAGGTAGGTACTAGGCTATCATCCCAAGGGCCTAAGTAAGCCTAGCCAACAAGGTTTCCTGGCTTACGCCACCCAAAAAAGTTATTTTCCTGCGCCACTGTCGAGCAGACACACAGAAGTGATCCCCGGGGTGCATTTCCTATTTCCCATCCACTCATCAAGATTTTCCTTGAAGAGTGCTAATGAAGACCTTTGCTTGACATAGATGGGTAGCCTGTCCAGAGTATGGGAAGTCTCTGGGACAGGAATCTATCCCTCCAACATGTCCTGTTTATTGTGGTGACAAGGTTTAGGTCCCTAGAGTGTGTAACTCGGAGGAATTGGGATTTCTTTAGGTGTAGCATGTCCAACAGCTCTGGGTTTGACATAGCTTTATATGTTAGGCAGAGATCACCTCGGACTAGGTTATATGCTATGGAGTAAAGCTGGAGTCTTTTGAGACGGTCAGTGTAGGGCATTTGTTTGAGGCCAGTAATCCTCTTTGTGAGGTACTTCTGTGGCCTTTCCAGCTGCTGCAAATGTCTTGTGAAGTACATTCCAAAAGGGGCATTGTACTCTAATAGGTCTAATGAGTGTTGAGTAGAGGGGAACAATTACCTCTTTTTTCCTGGATGAGAACCCTTTTATGATGAGGTGTGCCACATAGGACTTCCTGACTACTGTGGCGATGTGACTATCAAAAGGGGGACTACTGTCCACCTGGGTCCCAAGGTCTTACCACACATTCGGTGTTGCAAGTACATTACTGCCTTTGTGGTAGTTCATGGGTACAGAGTTTTTACCAAAGGGGATGACACTGCACTTTTTGGCATTGAGCTTGAGGCCATGGCTTTGACACCAGGCATCTGTCTCAGTGAGGCCCTTCTGTAGAATGTCCACATCATTTGGAGGCTTGACTATGACTCCTAGTTTGCAGTCATCTGTGAACTTCGTTAGCAAGAGGCCTTCTGTTTTAGCCTGCACTTCAGAGAAGTAGATACCAAACAGGAGAGTTCCCAGGACTGAACCCTGTGGTACTCCACTTGTCACTGGTTTGAGGTCAGATTTGGAGTCTGCTACTTTCACAGTGTGGGTTCTGTCAGTAAGCCAGTTGGCAACCCATCTTGTGGCATAGGGATTTATACCTAGTTTAGTGAATTTAGCTATAATTCCAGAATGGGGGATGATGCCAAAAGCCTTGGCGAGGTAAGATGGGCTGTGTGTACCACCTTACCCTCATCTGCAGCTTTGGTGACTGCTTCAAAGACGTCTATCAGGTTCAGGAGGCATGATCTGCCTTTCACAAACCTGAACTGGGTGGAGTCCAGAGTATGAAAATCTCTGATGTCTTTGTTTATGAGTTCCATGATAATACGTTCCATGGCCTTGCAGACCAGGCTTGTCAGGCTAATGGGGCGATAGCTCCCAGGGTCTGTTGCGCCCCTTTGTGGAGTGGGATAACTGTTGCTGTGCATCATTCAATGGGCACAAAGCCTGAGGTGACGCTATGATTGAACATGGTACTTAGGTGGGGTGCCAGTTCATTCTGAAGTTCATGTAGAAGGCAGCCTGGGATGTTGTCAGGTCCCATGGATGCTGTGTTCTTGGCTTTGGAGAGTGAGGTTTTTACCTGTGCAGCAGTGATTACAGGAACTTTGCATTCTTCCGGTATAAAGATGGGTTCTTTAGGGGGTGAGAGGGGAGGTAAAGTTGGCACTGAACTTATCTGCCAGGATGTTGGCAATATCAGTTGGCTCTGTATATTTAGTGTCATTGTGCTGTAACTCAGAGCAGATCTGAGTGTTGCCATGGAGATTCTTGACATAGCTATAGAATGCTTTGTGGTTGTCTTTAGAATCAGTGGCAATTTTGTTTTCGTAACTAGCTTTGGAGGATTTTATGAGGGATCTCAGCTTCTTACTGAGGCTGACCAGGGAGTTCCTCCAATCGTGGGATTTTACTCTTTTTTGCAACAGTTTCTTTCTTCTGTTGTATTTGTTTATGGCAGAAGACCACCAGATTGGCTTTCTTTTTTTGGAGGATAGCATCTTGGTTCTGTTGGGGATAGCACGATTCATGCACTCGTTTAAGTGCTTATAAAGTGAATTTGTGTAGGATTCAGCAGTCATACCTCTATTGTCCATCTGCATGGGTGTCGTGAAGTTTGCCACTTCAGTCTTAAGAAGTGTGAAGTTGGCTTTGGAGAAATTATTTACAGTTGTTTTCCTAATGGGGGGTGGGAGCGGGATGTGGATGTCTAGGGTGATTAGCTTGTGCTCGGATCTGACCAAAGAGGAGCTGACCTCTGGTGTGGAACACCGGTCACCCATGTTGGTCATATCTCTCTTCTTTAGAGATTTATTTAGAAAAACATCGTCTTAAGTTATTGGCTACAGACACTATGGAAGAATCTTCCCAGCCAGAGGGTCAGCCATCTGCAAAGAAGACAACCAAGAAAGCTCGGTTGGATACTTCTGTTGTACCACCTCCGCTGGACGTCTCTCTCTAGGTTAGTGAAAGCGCAGACAGCAGCCCGATTTTTCAGTTCGATTCCTCTGCTGTGACCGCTGCAGAGGCCGGCATGGATCAGGCTTCTTGCACACCCATGGATGCCTTGCAGACATCTTCTTCGGATGTTTGGGGGAACTGCATCTGATTATTTCTGAAGGGCCTAAGGATGTTCCTCAAATTTTAGTGAGAGAAGAGACTCCTACTACGCTTAGAGTGCAGTCAGGGGTCAGAGCCACTTATGATCTTTTGGACTGACATCCCTTTGAAAAAGCCAAAAGCTAAGCACCTTTCTCCTGCTCCAAAAGATCCTCAGAGTGAGTGGCAAAATTTCACTCAAGGTCTGTTGAATGTGTTTACAGCTCTGAAAGCTCTTCAGGCTTCTCTATTCCTGCTCCCTCTTGGTCTCCTACCCCTCTTAAGAGGCCTAGGGAGCAGGTTTCGTCAGATGAGGATGCCGATTCTGATGAAGAATCCTTGATCTATTCATGACAGATTCTCTCTCCCTTGGATTATGGCTCTAAGGAAGAGGAGTCTATTAGTCCTGAATCTCCTTTTGAGAAGATTTCTTTTGGTGACAATTTCCCTTATGATGTTTTTTTTTAAAGTGGGATTGTGCTTAGGTCTCTGATGTTCAGAAGAGGTACTATTGAACTTCAAATGGAGTCTCCTAGGCCCTCTGCTGTCCCTCATGTTCTTGCTGTCTTACTGGATGCTTTTTCCACAGCTTCTCACTCTCCTGACTTCCTGCCCCTGCTCCTAAAAAAATGGACAGGTTTTACAAGGTGCCTGAAGTTTGCAAATTCCTTTATAGGTGCCCCTCTGCTGACTCTTCTGTGGTGTCTGTTTATAAGCCATCCAAACTTTTGTCTTCTACAATGGTGCTTCCTTCTGACAAGGATAGCAAAACTATGGAGAGGTTGGGTAAGAAAGTGTATACTTCTGCTTCCTTGGTCTTTAGAGCTGTAAACTAACAGACCCATATGACCAAGCATATTTTAGCTCTTCTCTCTCAGACCGGTCAGGTTATTTCAGATCTTCCTGATTCTGACGGGAAGGTTTCAGCTCTTTCTTTACTAGAGATTTCTTTTCAGCTTGCTTGCCATTCTGTTAAATGCAGCTATGATGCAGCTGATGCCTCATCTAGAGCTGCTGCTTTTGGCTATGTGCTGAGGAGATATTCCTGGTTTTGACTTCAACCTTTGCCTGATGATATTAAGGCTAAGTTAATGGATAAACATGTTTTTGGTGCTGCTGCTGAGTTGCATCCCATCAGGAAAAGGGTAAGGTTTTACAGGATTTTAAACATTTTTGTTTCACCCGTTCCCAAGTTTCAGAGGAATTACTATTAGAAACTTGCCTTTGTCCACAGACAGTTTCGCCCTCCGCTAAAGGTAAAAAGGGTAGTAGAATGGCTCCTCCTGCTATGTTTGCTCAAACTCCTTCAGCTCAGAAGTCTCCTTTTCCTGACAAACCAGGTGCTGTCTATCTATCCTTACCCCTCTCTTCCCAGTAACATTCCTCTCTCTCTCTTCGTCTATCTCTGTCCATTCCTATTTGGTTAAAGTTCACTTAAGATTCCTGGGTTCTTTCCATTATTTGCTACGGGTATTTTATGGTCTTGAAATACCCCCCCCCCACACACACACCTTTTTTTGAGCATTCCTCAGCCTCCACAGGAACAGCTGCCCTTTTTTTTTTTCCAGAGGTGCTTCAGGACCTGTCTCAAGGAACAATTCAAGAAGTTCCAGCTCCTCAAAGGGAGAAGGAGTTTTACTCCAGAATGTTTGTGGTCCCGAGGAAAGAAGGCACCTGGAGACGCATTCTGGATTTCTGTCTCTCTCAGCTAAACACCTTTTTGAGGGCTCCTTTTTCCGGATGCTCTCTCTTCAAACTTTGTTTCCTCCTCTTCTCCATAGGAATTTACTAGGCTATTGGCCCTGAGGCCCTTAAAAGCCTAGCCACGAATTCAGCCCATGTTCCGACAAGTCAGCACCTGATGCCCCTCTCCAGCAGGGGCACAGGTGGAATCCCAGGGGTTTATTTTCTGTTCCCTATTCAGTTATCCAGGTTGTGGTTAAAAGGGTTAAATGAGGCAATATGCTTGATGTGGACAGGGAGCCTACTCCACAGAAAGGGGATTCTCTGGGACACAAATCTGTCCTCAAAGAAGTCCTATTGATGCCACAGACCAGGTTGAGGTTGCGCATGCAGGTTACTCAAGTGGAGCTTGACTTGCAGAAAAGTAGCAGTCCCATCAATGTGGGGTCTGAGATTGCTTTGTATGCCAGACGGAGGTCAACTCTGAGGAGTCTGTAGGAGACTGAGTAGAGGGAAAGGGCTTTTAGCCCATCTGTGTAAGATAGACATTTGAGGCCCTGGATTCTCCTGGTGAGGAAGCTCTGTGGTCTCTCCAGCTGCTGAATGTGTTTAAGGTACATGCAGAAAGGGGCGTTGTACTCAATAATGGGCCTTATAAGGGAAGAATACAGGGATGTTATGACCTCCTTATTACTGGATGAGATACCCTTCCTGATAAGGTGGGCCATGTAGAAAGCTTTCTGTACAATAGAGGCAATATGGTGGTCAAAAGTCAGTTTGCTATCAACCCGGGTGCCCAAGTCCTTCATGACTGACTGCATGCTTAGGACCTTGTTATTAATGTGCTTATTTGTGGGGATGTCACTCTCCTCAAAGGGGATGATGATGCATTTTTTGGCATTCAGTTTGAGGCCATGTTTCTGGCACTAGTCATTTGTTTGGGTGAGACCCTCTTGGAGGATGTCAACATCACTAGGGGAATTGATGACAGCACCCACCTTGCAGCCATCTGCAAATTTGGTCAGCCATAGGCCACTGAATTTGGCCTGCACCTCAGAAAAGTATATGCCAAACAACAGAGGCCCCAAGACCTATCCCTGGGGGACACCACTCATTGCGGGTCTACTACTTGAAGTGGCTTCCCCTATTTTGACTAGGTGGGTTCTATCAGTCAGCCAGTTTGCTACCCATCTGGTAACATATGGACCGATTCTTAGTTGAGAGAGTTTATCTATTATACCTGAGTAAGGAATAGTATCGAAGGCTTTGGCCAGGTCAAAGTAGGCGGTATGTACCGACTTCCCCTCATCCATGGCTTTGGTGACCATCTCAAAGAAGTCGACCAAGTTTAACAGGTATGACCTCCCAGTGACAAAACCAAACTGTGTGGGATCGAGTGTTGGGAGGTTACCAATATTCTTGTTAATGAGGTCCATGGTAATCCATTCTATGTCCTTGCAGATCAGGCTAGTTAGGCTGATGAGACAATCATTTCCTGGATCGATGGACACTCCACCATTGTGAAAAGGGATGACAGTAGCTGTCCTCCACTCAGCTGGGACAAAGCCGGTACTCCGTCTTTGTCTGAATTGGGTGGCTAATGGTGTTGCAAGTTCCTGCTTGAGTTCATGCAGGATACAGCCTGGGATGTCATCTGGTCCCCATGGAGGCTGTATTTTTTACCTTTGAGATGGCAGTGATGACTTGCTCCCTAGACCCAAGGGGAGGGGGGCAGATGCTGGGGGTTTCCTGATTTACTGATGCGTGGGACAGAGGGGTGAAGTTTTTACTGAACCTGTCTGCCAGCAGGTTGGCTATATCTATGGTGTTTGTGTATGTGGTGTACTTGCCCATCAGGTTTTGAGCAGATCTGAGTGCTTCCTTTGAGATTGCTGACATATGTGAAGAAGGCCTTATGACCGTCTTTAGTAGATGTGGCCAATTTGGCCTCGGAGTTTGCCTTGGAGGATTTCACTAGTGCCCTTATTTGCTTGTTTAGGCTAAGGAGAGAGTGCTTCCAATTAGGCACCTGCTCCTTCTTGGTCCTGTACAGCAATTTTTTCCTTTTGTTACAGAGTTTATTTATTTCAGATATCCACCTGACATGTTTACTCTTCCTTGAAGAGGATGATTTTTGTCCTGTCAGGTATTCCTGAATCCATGCAGCTATATAAATGCTCATATACTACTTTGGTGTAGGTTTGGACATTAGTGCCAGTTCCTACGGAGGGGGAAGGGGCTGTAAAGCTGTTTATGAGGTTGCAATCAGTTTTGGAGAAGTTTTTGTGTTTTACCCTAGTGGGGGGGCTTGGGAGATATGGTGACTTTGAAAGTGACCGCTTTGTGGTCCGATCTTACCAGGGAGGATGACACTGTAGGGATACTGCGGTGGTTACTCATGTTGGTTAACACCAAGTCCAAGATGATATCACCTCTTGTGAGGGTGTCGACCAGCTGGTCCAAGGCATTTGCTTTGATGAAATCAAGGAATCTCCGGGTATTTGCATTTTGGCATCAGTAGCTCTTCCAATCTATGGTTGAATAGTTAAAGTTGCTCAGGATCAGAGTAAAGGGTTGAATCTTGATAGCTTTGAAGAGGTCCAGATACATGGAGTGGGCATCTTGAGTCAAAGTCGGGGGCCTGTAGCTAGCTATGATTTGAATAGGGGTCTTGTCTACAGTTAACTGCACCTAGAGTGTCTCTTGTGCGTCATACTCTTTGACCAGCCTGGAAGTGTGTATGTCTTTAATATATATTGAAACTCCACCTCCTTTTGCTTTGCTGCCCACAGTTTTGAGTCTGAATGTATGACAGGATGAGTAACCTGTTATGGCTGTGGTGCTCTCCACAGCTTTGAATCCGGTTTCTGTGACTGCATAAATGCCAGCATCTTCCAGGGTTAAGAATGCTTGCGATGAGTGCAGTTTCACATTTCAACTCCTAGTGTTTAACAGCATGACCTATAATTTGTGTTTTTATGAAATTTTCATGTTGGTAGTTTTGAACTCATGGCATTGCCTAAAAACGGCACTATGGGGGTGGCAAAATCCTTTGCCAGAAGCCTGAAGCCCAAGGGAGACAGATGCAGGCCATCTCTGGCAAAGCATTGTGGTCTAGATCATGTCTCCCCAGGCTGTCAGGTACTGGAGTCCCTTGGAATGACACCAGAAACTAAGTCAATTGTTAAAGTCAATAATTTTCTGTTTGTACTGAGGCATCATTCGGGGTGACTGCAGAATACTGCTTAAGGCTAGGGACACACCTGCCTGGGACACATTCAGCAAGCTCAATCATGTCTCTTTTCATATAGTCCAGGGAGCTAAGTCTCAAGTCATTCATGCCAACATGGACTACGACAGAGTCATAACAGTACCTGTTGCTGAGAGACTTGAGTGCATGTGTGATATAGCAGATTCTGGCACCTAACCGTGACTTTTTCCTTATCCAGCCTGGTGAGGGGCACATCTATGTGTTTCACAATGGAGTCTCCTGTGACTAACATGCTGGGTTTACTGTTAGTCCTTAGTGGCTGCGACACAGATGTGTGGACTATGTGTTGTGTGGTGTGGTGGGCTGTGGAGTTTGTGTGTTTTTTGCCTTGAGGTCTTTTGTTTGGGTATGTTTTTGTTGAGGACCTCCGCTTATGTGGGTGTGTGTTGTGTAGACGTGGGTGGTATTTGAGGTGTGGTGTTTGTGTTGACAACCTTCTTAGTGCCAGATAACGTGGCTTGTGAGGGAGACAGCATAGTCTCTAGCTTAATGTAATTGCATCTCTCTCAAACTGTGTTCCTACTTGGTAGTAGAGGGTAGCCCGTGTATGAGGCAGCTGCTACACTGTTCTCAGGGTGCCCATATCAAGCAGACTGGCAGGAGAAACCATAGGAAACTGTCCATCCATGCTTGTCAGAATATGAAGACAGGCCAGAGAGAGCTAAGGGGGTAAATAGTGGAAGGTCTAAGATAAGTATTACTAGGGGATCACACAAGTGCAACTAAGGGAAAATTTGTAGCTGGAATACCTCACAATGGGTTAAATGCAGTGCGTGATGCACAAAGAAGCCTAAACCAGCTCAAATGCGGGGGTTTAAACACCACATGGAAATCTAGCCAATCCTGCTAGCCTGTAACAGCTCTGGATACAGCAAAACTTTATCCAGATTATGCTACTTAACTTAAGGGTTAAGAACACAGTAAAACTCACCTAAAAGCAAAGATTAACCACTTACAGACAAAAACAAAACTCACAGTATGAAAAAAATACAGTTAAATACTAATGCAGTAAAATGCAGTTAAACAGCAAGGAATTACAGTAAACAGCAATGAAATACAGATAAACAGTAATGAAATGCAGTTAATCAGTAAATTGCTTTAAAACAGTGCAAATGTGATCAATTAGCTATAAGGCATAGATAAAAACGATAGGCAAGTGCAAATGCAATAAAATAAGTGATACGTGAAAAAACACTTAGGTTGGTCTTGGAGCCTCAGGAATTTTGTAAAAACGTCCCAGATGTGATGCACCTCAACAGAGCCTGGATGTTTATCTTCATATCCCAATTCATCAACTTTTCATGAAGTTTTTATGTTTCTGTTGCTTCTTTGCAATTTCTGTTCTCAGCTATGCCCTTTGGCTTCTTTACAGCCCCAAGGGTCTTCTAAAATGTCTCGCTCCTATGCTTGCTTTTTGTAGATTGTGGGGAATTCAGATCTTTCCTTATCTGGAAGACCTGCTTATTCAGGCCTCTTCTCCAGAGATTTTACTCCAGCATCTTTACTTTCCTATTTGCCTCCTGCAAAGCCTAGGGTTCACAGTGAAATTACAAAAGTCATTTCTCACTCCTCCTCAGGATGTCTTTCTAGGGTCTAGGCTCCAGACAGTTCCAATGATGGCATCCCTGTCTCCTCCCAAGGCTTTAACTCTGATTGCATTCTTTCAGTCCCTTCTTCCTCTGGACTCAATTACAGCCAGGGAGTTTCTCAGAGCTCTGGGTTACATGGCTTCCACCATTCCTATGTTTCCTCTGGCCAAGCTTCAGATGAGATGGCTCCAGTGGTTCCTAAAGTCAGTCTGACTTCAACATTCTTATCCTCTAAATCTTCTAGTTCCCCTTCTTCCCTGTCTCAAGCTGGAACTTCAGTGGTGGATTCATCAGTTGTCCATCAACCCAGGTCATCTTTATTAACCTCCAGTACACTCTCAGGAACTCTTCACAGATCAGATGTGGGATGGGGGACCTCCTTTGGTGTTCTGAAAGTGCAAGGCCTTTTGTCTCTTCATCAAAAGAAGGACCACGTCAGTATCAAAGAGATGACAACCCTTCTTCAGGCTTTTTACACACTTTTCCTTCCAGTGCCCTCAAAGTATTCACAGAGGTACATCAACAAGGAATGGAGGATAAGATCTTCTCTTCTGTGCAGACTAGCTCTTCAGGTTTGGGATCTAGCTGTTCAGCATCAGGTGATTCTTCAGGCTGTTTACATTCCTTCAGTTCAGAACATTGTGGCAGATTCTCTGAGCATATCCATAACACAATCACAAAAGTGCATGGTTCAGAGAGTTGTGTTTCTGGACATTGTCCACCAGTGGGGTACTCAAGTAGATATTTTTGCTTCCACTCTGAACAGACAGCTTCCTGTCTTCTGCGCCAGAGTCCCAAGTCCTCTGGCTTGGAAGGTAGATGACCTCTCTTTCTTGGAAGGGGATGTTTCTTTATGGCTTCCCTCCTCTTCCACTCATACCAAAGGTCCTGTTCAAGACAGAACAGGATGCTCACAAAATCTTGTTGGTGACTCCCTTTTGGTCCAGGCAGCATTGGTTCTCTCTTCTGCATTGGGAAGTCATCATAAATTACCTCACAGGGTGCACCTCCACACACAAGACAAGAGGCCTCTCATCCATCCCCACCTGTCCACTCTTCAACCGACATTGTAAGTGATTGGGTTTTGAGCCCTTTTAGGCACCTTTTTTCTGAATGCGCTTCATTTCCTGCAGGAGACCAGGAAAGTCACTACCAGAAAATCTTATTTGTCCAAATGGAAGATATTTTCTGTCTGGTGTCTTTCTTGTAACCTGGATCCACTTACTGTGGAAGTTCCTTTGGTTCTCTTTACCTTGTATGAATGGATCAAGGCTGGGCTGGCATACTCTTCTGTTAAAGCCCACTTGTCAGTTATTTCTACTTGTCTGCCTTTGGCTCCCCCTTTGGCTTCTAGATTTGAAGTCAATTTCTTAAAGGCATCCTTCAGATTAGGCCTCTCAGAAAGCCTATTTCTCCTCCCTGGAACCTAAATTTTGTTTTGGAAAAATTGACTCAGGATCCTTTTGAGCCTGCAGCTACAGCTTCTTTGCAGTACTGTTCTTGGAAGACTGTTCTTCTTCTGGCCTTTACCTCAGCCAGACAGGTGTCTGAGCTGCAGGCCCTTATGGCTGTTCCTTTTTTTGTTTTTTTTTCATAAGGACAGGGTATCCCTTCATAATAATCCATCTTTTATGCCCATGGTGATTAACGAGTTGTCTCTTAGTCAGTCTATTCATTTGCCCACTTTCTTCCCTTCTCCACAATCTGCTAATGACACAGTTCTTCACACCCTGGACTTGCACACAACTCAGACACACTTTGGATAAAACTAAAGCCATTCATAAATCTGCGCAGCTTTTTTGTTTCCTTTCATCCTAGATCTTTAGATGTGGCTGTTTCCAAGCAAACTATTTCTTCCTGAATACCTAAAGCCATTTCATTTTGTTTTTCTTTCATGGAAAAAGCCTTCCATCTTCTGTTAAGGCTCACTGTACCAGTATTGTGGCTTCTTCTGGTGCTTTTTTCAATGGCTTGGATACCACTTCTGTTCTTGAGGCAGCTACTTGGACTTCTGAGCATACCTTGACCAAGCACTACAAGTTGGATTTGTTTCTAGTTACAGCCAGTTTTGCCAGGGCTATCCTTCATGGTTTCCTTGAGGTCTCTGCTGGTCCTTCCTCCTTCCAACTTTCTTCCTGAGTTTTGGACTCTCCATATTGTAAGGACTACTTCAACAATGATATGGAAGGACACAGTACAGTTGTGTAAAATCTTACCATAATAGTAGAATTCCTTCTCTTCGCTGTTGCATTATTCGCTCCTTCCCTCCTCCCCTTGTTCTTTTATCTCCTTCTGGATATACCTGTTGCCTCTTTTGTGTCCTTAGGCTGTCATTCCTACTGGAGCCTTTCAGTTCTGAGGATGGCATGTCCATACATCACCTTTATGCTCTACGCCATGTGCGGGGAGCACAAGTGTGACGTATGACACACCTATGACAAACTAATGGCTTTGGCACACTGGCTGGACATCGGACTACCCTTGACAGGGGATCCCTATTGTAAAGAATGCTGCAACACCAAAGAGAAGGGCATCTGTTGTTATGGTAAGATTTTACACAACTGTACTTTCCTTGACGAAAAGTTTTTCAGGTAACCATTTAAAATTTTCTTCTGAGAGACTGACAATCTATTCAAATGATGCAGCTTCTGGAGAACAGGTAGATGAGAAAGACAGGGGGAGAGACAGAGAACTGGAGAATCAATGCTCATTCTTCAAGTAGTTCTCATTACTGTTTCCACTGGTTTTGAAGTGGGGTCTGACCAACTGATATCCAGCCCCCAAGACATCCCCACCACAACTCCATGCACATCAAAAGATAGAGCAGGAGAAACACAAATGGTATACAAGGAGCTAAGGGCTCATATCAGGAGAGAGTGAGTTTCTCTCAACTATTTAAAACTGTGCAAGTATTGAGACTTCACAAATTTACCACTAATCTGAAATACAAGCCAGCCCAGCAATGTTTTCTATTCTGAAGACTCCTTAGAAAAAAATAAGTTCACAACAAGTTGAGGGAGAAAGAGTAGGCTTCACCTCTCAAAGTGAGCAGGCAAACCTTAACTCTTAAATAGAGGGAGAGGCTCCCACTCTAAACACCTACAATAACTTATGACCAGGATTTTTAGACTGCATAGAAAATTGCACTCTGTTAGTAAGCTTCTCTTAAAATCTGAGCAAGTGAGGAGTGTACTAAATAAATAAAAAGAAGTAGTGAAGAAAGATGGTTAGATACGAGATTCGGCTCACAAAGGGTGAAGCTCTGATCTGAATAGGAGAAAGATGGTCCTGGAGAAAATTCAGCTTGCATAACAGGAAAAAAGGGGGAGTGGACCTTGCCTGAAGAAGCAGAATGGTCTTTGGAGAGAAAGGGGCTAGGGATACTAAGCGGGTCTATATTAAATCATTGAACGTTTAGAAAAGCGAATGATGATTTATCGACCCCATGTAAGCGAAAGCTTACAAACTCGAACGCTTAGAACAATGATTTTTTTTTCCAAGGGGAAAAAAATCGCTGTTCAAAAAAAAAAAAACACTTAAAACATAACATTTCCCAGGGAAAGAATATGCTTATATGCCGCTTCGTCATTTTGCCTTTTCGTCTTTTCAAGTTTGACCAAGACGCATTCGAAAGAATGCGTCTTCGGTCATCTAATAGGAACCCTACTAAGCCTGGAGAACTAGAGGACTCTGAATCCAAGACCGCACTTACAGGTGATAGGTCCAAGGTAGCACTGAAGAAATGGACAGTGTGGAAGCTGCAGAAGCTGAAGGTCGGTGAGCCTTCAAATCAGGACGCCTCTCAATGGAAGAGGAAGAGTGCTTGTGCTCGTCCCTGTCCTGCGCTTTGAGCCTAGCAGACTCTTTTACCTTTACTCTGTCTTTTCATTTCTATCTCGACTCATACTAAGTAAGTGAGAAGTAGAAGCAACCGAGGACTGGAGAAGGCCTTTCATGATTAGCGTGGCCCTTGCTTCTGATACAGAGAGTGATGCAAGTCTAGCACTTGATTATCTAGGTGCACTGCACCCAAGCAACAGATGCACTTATCATGGGCATCCTGTTGAGGCAGCTTGTGCTCACAAGAGACATAATTTTTGAACTGCAAAGTGTTTTCCATTATGCTGTAGAAAATACTAGTAGAATTACGCAACACAAGCCCTAAATACAAACTAGCAGCAGCAACAAACCTACTACTAATGCAACTACTACGATTATTACTACTAAAACCAAAGCCAAAACACACCAACAGAAAAGATTAAGGAAATACTTTTTTATTGAAATAACTACACCTAAACACCTAACTACCTACATTAAAAGACTGCAAAAAAGTGTACTGAAATACTATAAAAATACTAAAAACAAAGGTAGAGGTGCCAATAAAAGGCAGACATCAAGAAAAAGGCACTTATCTACAGGAGATCGCGGACCACAATCTGTCACCGATGAAGGCAAATAAGATCTGAGGGGAGACAGCTAGAGCAGGGGGCTATGGGTACAGGGGGCTATGGGTACAGGAAGTACAGCTCCAACACTGAAGATTCTGAAGGTGTCAGCATCAGATCAGAGCCAGATCCGATAACCCACAGGTTGAGATGGACAGAAAAACAATTGGATTAAATGTTTACATTTAAAACACATAGGGATGTCTTGAGACAGACTTAAACAGCAAAACATAGCAAAATTAAAACAGCTCTCTCAAAAAACTACTGTTTTGTCAAACAGAGAGAAAATGTGGGAGGTTTATCCCCCCAAAGGGAACTTGTTTACCCAGCAATAGACAAATGATAGCTGACCATTGATTGTTGAAAGCCTGCAACAGGAATGCTCTTTGTAGGCAGGAAAGCTCTAAAGGGCTTGGCACCTAGAACACTTACATTTCTTCAGGCCTTGCTCAAGCTTTCAATTGTCTAGGTGAATGGAAGTTCCTTTAAACTTTGGAAGTTGACCAGCTGTTATATCCTAGGCAGGATATTACCCATACAGCTTAGGCTACCCAGCAGTGATCTAATGATGAACATATGACTATCATTCAGGTCTTTATGTTCAGCCGTTATTGACAGTCAGTGAAACCTGCTCTTTCATCTTTGTAGTGTAAGTCAGCCACCCCTCAATGTGAAAGAAACCACCAGGAATGATGCTTTTGCAGATCTTCATGTGCAATCTTCATGGAGGTCAATAAAACATCTCAGTCTGCTTTGTGCTACAATTCAGTCTTTTATCATATACTGAAAGCAACAGCTAGGACAGAGTCTTTCTTGAGTCTTGATAGTTTCCAGTATGAGTTACTGAAACCAGTTTTTTCAGATTAGTACTGCAACGCAGCCCCGCATTATACTCTGACCACCACAGCAAGGATTAAATGCTTTTGTGTGTTGATATGCCTTACTGCATTAGCCAAACACTATCATTTGTATTCATTTTACTCAATATAATTGGGTACCCTTGTAAGAGTAGCTGGCTTTGGGGTGTCTGGTGGCAGTAAGTACCTTATAGCCTGGGCAGAAGGGGGCAAAGTAGTAAATCTGTACCAGCCTTTCCCAGGTGTGTGTGTGTGCCTATCAAATTTCAAAGAGAGAGAGAGAGAGAGAGAGTGTGTGTGTGTGTGTGTGTATATGTGTGTGTGTGTGTGTGTGTGTGTGTGTGTGTGTGTGTGTGTGTGTGTGTGTGTGTGTGTGTGTCAGCTGCTTGGAGCAGAGACATAACACACTGGTTTCAGAGAGAGAATGTGGAGGACTTGGCTTGTACACTCGGCTGAGGACTCAACTTTAACTGCGCCAGTGGGGAGCCTTACTGGGGATCTGGAGAGAGAGGGAAAACCAGTGCCCAGACTGTGTGTGTTCTCTGTGTGCTCTTAAAGGAAATTCTACTTGATGCAGAAAGCTGGATCTGAAAATACTGAGTGTATCCATTTTTGTTCCAAATGAATGTCCCTCTTCAGTGTTAGTGGTGAAGATTGAGGCTCCTTGATTACTGGCCCAGAGTGGAGACATCACATATAGCTGGCAGTGGTGGGATACTAATTGAACTTCTGTAGTCTGTAGGCAGTTGTCACTGAAGATGGGTGTAGTCTCAAGCAGCCATAAGGTAAACATTCAGAGTTTCATTATCGCAACAGTTGTATTTATTTTTTGTTAGTTCAGTTTAGTCAGGGAAAGCAGGCAAAGATGTCAGCAGAGGATTATGGCAAACTGACAAAGAACCAGTTGGTTAAAGTGTGTGAAGCCAAAGGACAGATGCATGACAACCTTACTAAAGTGGAAGTGATTTTGGCCTTAGTCACAGCTAAGACCAGCAACCAGGAGGATAATCAATCTGTTGATGGGAATTTGCAGCCTTCAGAAACAGCACAGTTCACACCTCTTCCTCAGAGGACTTAAAAATCCGTCTGGAGTTAGACACACCTGAACAGGAGGCCAAACATTTGGAACTAGAATCTGCAGAGAGACTGTGGCATTTGGAGGCTGAAGAAAATGAGAAGTAGCATCAACATGAGAGGGTGATGACGGCTCTTCCACAGGGTCATAGAGGTAATGGGGAAGGAAATAACAGAACCCCAGATGCAATAAAGGTCAGTAAATTTCTTCCACAATTTACAGATGGTAATAATTTTAATAGTTTTACTCCTATATTTGAAAGAGCTTGCAAACAGTATAATGTTGATTAAGGGCTCTGGGTACTGTTCCTTACCCCCTTACTCCATGGTAAAGCTGTGACTGCCGTTTCTAACTTGTCTGATACCAACTGTTTAAACTATGATAAAGTAAAGAAATGTTTACTTAAATGTTTTAAGTTAACACCTGAATCTTACAGAAAAAAAGTTTTGTGAGCACAGACGCAAAGGAGATGAATGTGTGTGATTATATTGCTGACTTAAACACTTATTTTCATAGGTGGGTGAGTGGGTGTCAGGTCACTACTTTTGAAGGGCTGGCAGACCTTTTGTTGAAGGAACAAGCCCTTAGTACTTTGCCTTAGGACATGAGAATCTGGATGGCAGACCGAGAGTATAACTGCAGATGTGCTGGGGAAAAAAGGGGGATCTCTACTTAGCAAGCAGGGCATCACTGCACAAGAAGGGATACCCAGTGCTGCATATGGATATAAGGTATCCCATGACGGGCAGCCTAAACCATCCCAACAGAGTCCACCAGTAACAGGTGAGGCTACTATTTCAGGTACACAGCCAGGATCAAGGGTTAAATATTTTAAATGTAACCTGTGGGGCTATGCATCATATAGATGTCCATGGAGACAAGGTGGGAAACAAAAGGTGGGTGGAGCCAGCAAATGGGAATAACAGTATACCAGTGGTAAGTCTTCTGGAGACAAAAAGGGTACCAAACTACTACCAGAGTTTATATTAGATCTTAGTGGAAGAAAAACAGACCACTGCTAAGAGAGAGAGAGCCTCTGACATAACCATTGTGAAGCTTGTAGTGCTTAAAAAGTAGCAGTACTTGCTTGGGCAGTCCACGCCAGTCATAGCTTTAGGAGGGACCCCATTCTAAATGCCTTTGGCCAGGGTTCACCTTGACTGGGAGGATGGAAAAGAAAGCAAGCAAATAGGTGTGTTTGAGGGTATCCCTGCACGTCTTGATAGGGAATGATTTTGATAATGGAGTACCTTATGTGCATGCAGGTAGGCTTAGAGGCAGGCATGTGGGTGTGGTAGTCTGGGAGAGACCCAGACAGACCCCATACCTGACACCAGGACTGGTGAGATGGCTATTTCAGGGAGGCAGCTACCCTGTAGCAGTGAGCCTGAAAGTGAGTCACAGCTGCTGGTAGGTGCTGATGTTCCCTTGGACACAGTGATTGCATGGAAGAGGTGAGTGGTAGTACCCAGGCTGACAGTGAAGCATCACTGTCACAGGGTACCCAACTTTCAGTTGAAAGGGAGCTGGGAAGAGTTACAAAGACAGAGATGAGATAGGCTCAGCTCTCGGACCCTACACTAAGAGGCTTGAGGGAGGTAGCTAAGGAGGCACCTGGTCCTCAAGAAAAAGAGGAAACTGAATACTGAAACAAAGGGTTACTGTATAGAGAGTGGACCCCTGAGGGAGTGCTAGAGAGTGAGGTAATACAGCTGATGGTAATGCCTACAGCCTACCATCTGGCACTTCTAGCCATAGCCCATTCCTTTTGCAGGTCATATGGGCATAAATCATACCAAGAAATGTATTATGCAGAACTTTTATTGTTCTGGGATTGCAAGGGATGTAACAAGGTACTGGAGGACCTGTGAGCAGTGCCAAAAAGTAGGCAAGGCAGGAGACAAGGTCAAAGCTCCTTCGATGCCTTTGCCTGTGATTAAGGAGCCATTTCAGAGGGTAGCTATGGATATTGTTGGGCCTCTAAGTACCCATAGTTCCACAGGGAAGAAGTATATCCTGGTGGTAGTAGAATATGCTACTAGCTGGTTCTCTCCTCCATCAAGGCAGAGAAGGTGGCAAATGCTTTGCTAGAGATTTTCAACAGGGCAAGTTTCCCGAGAGAAATACTGACTGACAGAGGTGCCAATTTCATGTCAGACCTGTTGGCTTGTCTGTGGAAATGCTGTGAGGTGAAGCAACTAAAGACCACCCCGTACCATCACCCGACTAATGGGTCTTGTTGGGAGGTTAAACTCTACACTAAAGAGCATACTACAAGCATTTGCAGACCAATTTAAAAGAGAGTGGGACATATATTTGCCCCATCTGCAGTTTGCATACAGAGAGGTACCCAAGGAATCCACAGGCTTTTCACCTTTTGAGTTGTTGTACTGGCAAAGGGTGAGCGGGCCTTTAGATCTGATTTGTGATGAGTGGGAGGATGAGTGTGAATCCCACAAGGAGTCTGTTGTGGCATATGTCCTAAACCTCAGGACAAGGCTTACAGAGCTCATGAGATGGCCCAAGAAAACCTGGCAGGAGTCCAACAGCACAAAAAGGTCAGGTATGACAGGAATGCTCAAGCCAGAGAGTATGCTGAAGGACAGCAGGTTATGGTTCTCATTCCTGTCAGACACAGTAAGCTGCAGGCAACTTGAGAGAGACTTTTCAAAGTGGTAAGAAAGGTCAGTGATGTTAACTACATGGTAGACCTGCTGGGCAGGGGCACAAACTGTACCATGTTGACATGAAGACAGGGAGGCACTTGTGCTAAGCATTTGCAGTAGAAGGCAGGAACAGTTTGAGGGGGATCTATGGCTACATCAAGACAGCCAACAAAATGCCAAGTTATTAAGGTGGAGCCTAGGGTTGCAGGCATATATGACAGTGCAGCACCATAGTGGAGCTAGCAATGCCAATGCAGATGGGCTCTCAAGACAGGCTATAGGTTACTGCATTCCCAGATAGGCTAATTGCTCTCTCAACATTTTGCTAGGGTCACTTAAAAAAATAGTTTGAGTCTTCAAAGGCGGGAGAGATGTGATGATGTGAGGTATTGCCAGTTATGCCAGGAAAAGTACAGCAGTGGATGTCTGACATATGCCAACACTGCTACCTGGAAGTTTGTAATGAATTCTATGTCATTTGTATGTAAAACTGATTTGTACCAATGACTGTGTTGAAAAATGTATTTGTAAAGCTGCTTATGTCAAAAATGTACTAACAGTGTGCCTGCTGGACAATACACATGTACTTCAGACTGACTGTACTGCAACTGATTAAATGCATATGTTTTAACAGAGGATACAGGGAAGAGTAGATGTTAATCTCAATCCACCAGACTTTAAAAAATATTCCGAAATTAAATGATTGGGCCAAGGCCATAAAGATGTTATCTCACAGTTTTGAATGAAGCCACAGGTCTGTAAGTAGCATGGTTTGTTAGTCTCTGGAGGAAGAGCAGAAATGTTAAAATTGTTTTACAGCTTCCAGATGCTGCAATAAATTTTAGCAAACCTCGACATATGTAATGTAACACACATGTGCTAAATCCTAGCAAGCTTCTAGTAATGGGGGCAGTGTGGGAAACAGAGTCAGATGACCAGAAATTATGTCATTTGGTATCCAACTCTGAAATAATATTTAGACATTACAAGGATAAGTCTCTCAGTGACTTAGCACTCCATTTTTGGAAACTGACAAGGAAGGACCCTTCACCTACTTCATCTTAAAGGTTCATAGGTTTATAGGAGGGTACTAGGGCTATTGACCTTAGGGCCTATATAAGCCTAGCCAAAAATGTACCCTGGCTTTCGCCACCCAAGAAAATTATTTTCCTGTGCCCCTGTCGAGCAGAGCCACAGAAGTGATCCCCATGGTGAATTTCCTACCTCCCATCCAATCATCAATATTTTTCTTGAAGAGTGCTAATGAGGAGCTCTGTTTGACATACATAGGTTGTCTGTTCCGGAGTATGGGAAGTCTCTGTGATACGAATCTATCCCTCCAGCATGTTCTGTTTATTGTGGTGATAAGGTTTAGGTCCCTAGAGCGTGTAGCTTGGAGGGATTGGGATTTCTTTAAGTGGAGCACGTCCAAAAGCTCTGGGTTTGACATAGCTTTGTATGTTAGGCAGAGATCGCCTCTGAGTAGGCGATATGTGATGGAGTAAAGCTGGAGTTTTTTGAGACGGTCTGCATAGGGCACCTGTTTGAGGTCAATAATCCTCTTTGTGAGGTATTTCTGTGGCCTTTCCAGTTGTAGATTTCTTGTGATGTACATACCAAAAGGAGTGTTGTACTCTATAAAGGGTCTAATGAGTGATGAGCAGAGGGGAACAATGACCTCTTTTTTTTTTGGATGAGAAACCTTTTGTGATGAGGTGAGCCACGTAGAAGGATTTCCTGACCACTGTGGTGATGTGATTATCAAAGGAGAGACTACTGTCCACCTGTGTCCCAAAGTCTCAACACATTTTGACCGGGGCGTTCCTCCAGTCATGGGATTTTACTCTTTTTTTGCAACAGTTTCTTTTTTCTGTTGTAGAGTTTGTTTATGGCAGAGGACCACCAGATAGTACAGTTTTGTACCTACCATAAATGTAGATGTTCGAGTGCTAATACAGCTGCAGTAATCACATATGGGTTCTCAGCCATCAGGCGGGTCCTCGGTCGGCCGAATTCCAAAGTCTTGGTCCGGCGTCGGTTGCTGTCGCCTTCTTCTCTGACGTCAGTGCAAGAGGGGTATATAAGTCACAGCCGACGCCATATTCTTCAGTCTTTCTTGCCCCAGATGTCAGGTGCCCCCAAAAGGAAGGCAATAGATAAATTATATATATATATATATATATATATATATATATATATATATATATATATATATATATATATATTCAAGCAATGCAATGTTATCAAAAAAGAGTAGCTGCAAGCAAATACACCATAGGAGGATAACCCAAAATAGGTTGTATGAGGAGGTGTTGGCCAGTAGTCCTGTACCCAGAGGGGAAGGAGGGAGGGAAACCTGTACTGCAGCTGTATTAGCACTCGAACATCTACATTTATGGTAGGTACAAAACTGTACTATGTTCATCGTGCATACAGCTGCAGTAATCACATATGGGTAGAATCCCAAAGCTACGCACAGGGTGGTAGGCACTAGGTAGAACTGGGATGAGCCAGAATGCCCTGCAACACAGCAGTAGCAAAGCCTGCTCTAGTTTTGGAATATAAAGGTAGGTGGTAGTGTCTTGTGAAGGTATGTACAGAACTCCAAGTGGCTGCCTCCAAGATATCTTTGATAGGAACTCCTCTGAGGAAGGCTGTAGAGGTAGCTGTGGCCCTGGTGGAGTGTGGTCTGATGCCTACAGGGACAGATTTCCCATGATAGGAGTAACAAAATCGTATGCAGTGGCCTATCCATTTAGAGATTGTCTGTTTGGTAACAGGCTTCCCTTGAGCTCCTACAGCATAAGACACAAAAAGTTGTTCTGATTTCCTGAAAGGCTTTGTTCTGTCCAAATAGTAACGTAGCTGTCTATGGATGTCTAAAGAATGTAGCAGCCTTTCCCCTTTGTTTTGAGGATTGGGGTAAAAGGTAGGTAAGTGTATGGCTTGATTTAAAGCTACCCTGGATACCACTTTAGGCAAAAATGACAGGTTGGTTCGAAGGAAAACCCTGTCCTGATGGAAGATAAGAAAGGGCTGCACAGCCATGAGGGCTTGAAGTTCCGAAACCCTACGAGCTGAGGTAATGGCCAGAAAGAAAGCTGTTTTCCAGGACAAATATTGCAAATCTGTTGAGGCAGCTGGTTCAAAGGGAGGCAATGTTAATTTTTCTAGAATGTAATTAAGATCCCAGGCTGGCACTGGTTGTTTCCTTGGTGGTCTTACATTCTTAGCCCCTCTGAGGAATTGCCTTAAAAGTGGGTGAGAGAATAACGGTGGATCCGTGTTGAATTCTGCAGAAATGGCTGAGGCATGTATTTTTATGGAGGAAAATGAAAGTCCACTGTTCAGCAGCTCAGCTAGATACTGTAATACCCGAGGCAAATTCAGTTTTCTAGGATCCTGGCCTTTTTTTCTCATTCCAAGAGCAAAACAGTTTCCATTTTGCGGAGTAAGTCTTCCAAGTAGATGGCCTTCTGGCCTCCAAAATGACATCCTGCACGCACCTCTTTGGAGAGTAGGGTCTGCTGTGGTGTTAAGGAATTTTCCATGCAGCAAGATTGAGTGTTTTCAGCTGACTGTGAAGAGTTTTGTAGCTGTGCTGAGTCAGCAGAAGAGGCATTAGAGGTAGAGGCCAGGGAGGAGTATGCGTTAGGCTCCTTAGGAGTGGGTACCAGTGCTGCCTTGGCCAGTCTGGAGCAATCAGTATCATCTTTGGTCTGTCTGCTCTTGCTTTCAAGAGCACCTTGGGTAGAAGGGGCAGAGGTGGGAAAGCGTACACTGTCCATGCTGTCCAACTGAATGAAAGGGCGTCCACCCTCCAAGGCCTTTGGGTGAAAAGTCCTTGAACAAAACTTTTCCAATTGATGGTTCCTGTGGGAGGCGAAGAGATCTATGTCTGGCCTTCCCCATGCTTGGATTATCTTTGTAAACACCTGTGGATGCAGCTTCCATTCGTGTGGATCTGTCATATTTCTGCTTAGATTGTCTGCCAGCGTGTTTTCCAAACCTGGCATGTACTGTGCTTGAAGTTCGATTTGCCATTCCAGAGCCAAGTTCCAAAGTGTCATGGCTAGTCTGCACAGGGGATATGAATGTGTTCCTCCTTGTTTGTTTATGTACCACATTACTGTGGTGTTGTCTGTTATCATCAATAAATGCCCTGGATGTAGAAGGTCCTTGAATGCTGTAATTGCATTTATCACTGCTAGCATTTCTTTTTGATTGATGTGAAGGTGCTTTTCCTTTTGGGACCATTTGCCCTGAATGCACCTGCCTGTCATGTGCGCCCCCCAGGCATAATCTGAGGCGTCTGTTGTGATGACTTGATTTGCTTGAGGCTTGTAGAATGGGAGACCTGTGTTTGTTTGACATGCTTGGGCCCACCATAGAAATTCCTTTTGCAAACATGGAATTATTGGTATTACCGTTTCCAAGTTGTGGCTGTGTTGAGACCATAGGTTTTTTAGGTACCATTGAAGTTTTCTCATATGCAACTTTGCACATGGGATTAAAAGAATGCAAGATGCCATGAAGCCCAGAGCCTGCAGGATTTTCCTTGCAGTAAGCCTGGTACAATTTGCTAGTGTTTTGAAGTACTGAGTTAGTTGCCCTTGTTTTTCTGGCGTAAGATAGGCCATCTGGGTGTTTGTGTCCAAGTTGGCACCCAGGAAAGTTATTTTCTGAGATGGTGTTAGCCTGGATTTCTCTTTGTTGATTGTGTATCCCAGAGAATTCAGTAACAGTGTTGCATAAGCCAGATGTTCGAGAAGAGTGTGCTTGCTGTCCGCTTGGATCAGGCAGTCGTCCAAATAAGGGTAAATTTGTATCCCTTGAAGTCTGCAGTAGGCAATTACTGATGCCAGGCATTTCGTGAATACTCTGGGTGCAGTAGATAAGCCAAAGGGCAATGCAGAAAATTGATAGTGGATTGAACCTGCAAGAAATCTGAGGTATCTTCTGCACCTTTGTCTGATTGGGACATGCAGGTATGCCTCCTTGAGGTCCAATGTTACCAGCCAAAACTCCTTGCCCAGCATGGGAAGAAGCTGCTGTAATGTGAGCATCTTGAATTTTGGTACAAATAGAAATGCATTTAGGATGGATAAGTCCAAAATGGGTCTAGAGTCCGTTCCTTTTCTTGGTACCAGGAAAAGTCTGGAATAAAAACTTTGACCTTGTTCGTGAGTAGGAACCTCTTGAATGGCTTTCATGTCCATGAGTTTTGTAATTTGTATTTGCGCCTCTGCCCTTTGATTGTGTGGCAGGTTTGGCATGCCTCTCATTTTTGGAAGAGTGTGAAAATGAAATCTGTAGCCTCTGTTTATTATGTCCAGGATCCATTTGTCTGCTGTGATAATATGCCAATTTCTTGAAAATAGTGCCAGCTTTCCTCCCAAGGGAGCTGCCAGCTGAGATTTGCTTGGCATGAAAAGGAGGAAGTCATTGGGTTTGCTTTCTGTATTGTTGTGCACTGTCTTCGCCACCTCTTGGTGCTTGAGTTTGCCATTGTCTGCCTCTATATGATCCTTGAGATTGTCCTCTGCCCCTTGAGCGCCTGTATCTACCTCTTTGGGGCTTGTCCATGGCTGGAAAGGACCAGTTTTTTGAAGGCCAATTTCTGTTAAAATGAGGTGGCTGTACCTGTAGAAAAGCCTTGACAGTTTGCATAGATTTAGCTTTTTCTTCCATTTTCTGTAGTATCTCCTCAGCATAAGTACCAAATAGCACATCCTTTTGTAAAGGAGCATCTAGTAGTTTAGCTTTAACATGATCAGGCAAGCTTTGTTCCCTAAGCCAGGCATGTCTACGAATGACTGCTCCTGTAGCAGCAGCTCTACTTGAGGCCTCTAAGGCATCATAACCACATTGTAAGGTGTGTTTACCCACTTGTTCTGCACTATGCATCATATCCTGCAATTCCTTCAAATCTGGTTGTTCAGGTTGAGA
Source organism: Protopterus annectens (assembly GCF_019279795.1). Lineage (NCBI taxonomy): Eukaryota > Metazoa > Chordata > Ceratodontiformes > Protopteridae > Protopterus > Protopterus annectens. The sequence continues at coordinate 261,884,639 of NC_056726.1, read as the reverse complement.
CATTTTGTTTCTTAATTGTGATAACAGAAACTGCTGATATTTAAGCATATGGAACTGACAATTTAAGGCCCTCATGGCTAGGGTGGCCAAGGTGTATACCTTTTTCCCCCACCTTTATAAGGATCTAGATTCTCTTTCGGAAGTTAGTGGATTCTTGGCAGTAGAGGCCTTCATTCCCTTGGGGCCTTGAGAAATGGTTTCAGGGTCAGCATTATGGCTTTTGAAAAGAAATTGGTGAGAGTTAGAGACTCTGTAGTACCTATCAGGTTTGACTGGTGCAGGAGGCAGGGAAACCGGATTAAGACAAGCCTCTGAATAAACATCATCAAGTATGTCCAGGACAGGAGGTATAGCCAGAGGTCTGTGTTGAGGTAACAAAATAAATTCCCTAAGCCTTTTCTTGGAATCAGAAAAGTCTTGGCCTTCCCAATGGAAGTGCTCCCCCAAGGTGTGCAAGGTTTCCCCAAAATAAAAATCCTCTGGGGGAGATAAAGAAGGAATGGACTGTTCTGCATCAGAATCTTCATAAGGGGAGTACGAGTGTTCCTCCACATCAGAATGTTCTGAGAAAATGGAGCCCTGTTCAGAAGAGGGAGAGTCTTCCTCCACTCTGGGTCTCTTGTCCGGAGGTGGTTGGGAACCCCTGATATAGGAAATTAAATCCTCAGCCATTTTAAGCATCTGCTTTTTAGGCATGGGGCCTGGGGGTGGGCCCTGTGCAACAGGCCTCTTGGGATGCATGGCTGATTTGGACTTAGTGAAGGCCTTAATGGAAAAGGAAGAAGAGGGTCTGAATACACCCTGGGTGGAAGTGGACCTGTCCACATTAGGAGGCTCAACACTCACTGTGGTTTCGGTGGTTGTAGTCTGAGTAAGGGCCGAGGTACCAGCGGTCTCGGGTACAGAAGACACCGCCAAGGAAGTGTCGTCGGTAGTCAGGGACTGCATAGGCGCCCCGCTGAGAACCGAACCACGTGCAGCCGGTTTTGGCGTGGTGTCGGTGGAGACCGCGGACCTCGCGTGTCGGTCCTTGTCCTTTCGTTTTTTGGACAAAACGGTAGTCGGAGTATCCGACGACATTTTATAATCAAAGGCTTTACCAAAATAATGTTGGGCAAACTCCACCCGACGCTTAATAGTGCGTTTATTGAAAGTAGCGCAAAAGCGACAGCCCGAGACGTCGTGGTCTGGGCCTAAACAAGATATGCAGAGGGAATGGAAATCCTTTTGCGGTATTTGCTTCCCACAAGAAATACAATTGTTAACTTTGTCTGACATCGGTCTGAGGCAAGAAAAGTTTCCCCAACAGGGTACTTAGCTTTAAAGAAGACTTCGGTTTCCAATTTTTCATAAATTCAGGAGCTGGCCGACTGGCACTTGCGAACTGCTTCTGCTTCGGGCACCGCGTTGCAAAAAAGACTGGAGAATATGGCTGTGACTTATATACCCCTGTCGCACTGACGTCAGGGAAGAAGGCGACAACAACCGATGCCGGACCAAGACTTTGGAATTCGGCCGACCGAGGACCCGCCTGACGGCAGAGAACCCATATGTGATTACTGCAGCTGTATGCACGAAGAACATCAACTTCCTTTTTTTTTGGAGGATAGCATCTTGGTTCTATTAGGGATAGCATGATCCATGCACTTGTGTAAGGTGCTTATAAAGTGCATTTGTGTAGGATTCAGCAGTCGTAACTCTATTGTCCATCTGCATGGGTGTCATGAAGTTTGCCACTTCTGTCTTAAGAAGTGTGAAGTTGGCTTTGGAGAAGTTTTTTATGGTGGTTTCCCTAATTGGGGGTTGGGGTGGGATGTGGATGTCTAGGGTGATTAGCTTGTGGTCGGATCTGACCAACGAGGAATTGACCTCTGGTGTGGAACACCGGTTGCCCATGTTGGTAATGACCAGGTCTAGGATATTACTGCCCCTGGTGGGGGTGTGAATAAGCTGATCCAAGGCGTTGGAATTTATGAATTCCAGAAAACGTTGTGCAAAAAGAGTTGGTACATGAGTAGTTTCCCAGTTAATGGTGGAGTAGTTGAAATTGCCCATTATTAGGGTGTTAGGTTGTACCCTAATACTTTCCAGTGTATCAAGAAATGAGGAGTGGGAATCCTGGGGCATGGTGGGGGGGTCTGTAGCAAGCTACAAATTGGATTGCGGTCTTGCCCAGAGTTAGTTGCACTTGGATAATCTTGGATGCATTATGCTGTTCAACTAGCCTGGATGTGTGGATATCCTTAATGAATATGGACACACCTCCACCTTTAGTGCTTCGTTCTGATCTTGCCTTACTCTAGTACGTGAACCAGGGAATTCTTTAGAACAGTCAAGAAAATAATATGGTGAGATTAGTTAAGTGCTGATTTTCTGTCTCTGAGAATCTGTGTTTTTAATATGTCCTGTGATTGAAACTCTGGTGTCTATTTGAAATAGATACTCTGCATTTTCATGTTCTTTTGTTATTTATTATTAAATGTATTTAAACTTTTCTTTGTGGCTGGTCCTGTGGAGAATACTTTAACCGTTGAGAGTACTCACATCCATTTGTTGACTCTGTGGCCACTCCTGAAAGCCTTACTGCATTGCCTAACACTAGCACTATCATTTGTATTGATATTAATTTCACTCGGTATAATTAGGTACCCTTGTAACAGCCTTAAAGTAGCTGGCATTGGAGTGTCTGGTGGCAGTAACTACCTTATAGTCTGGGCAGAAGGGGGCATAACCAGTAAATCTGTGCTAGCCTTTCCCAGGTGTGTGCAGGTGTGAAAATCAAATCTCAAAGAGTTTATGCGTCAGCTGTTTGGAACAGGGACATGAAGCACTGTTTTCACAGAGAAAAAGTGGTGGAGGACTTGGCTTGGACACTCGGCTGAGGACTCAATTATATAGCTTTGCCAGTGGGGAATCTTACTGGGGATCTGGATAGAGAAGGAAAACCAGCTTCCAAACTGTGTGTTTACTGTGTGCTCTTAAGCGAAACTGTGCTTGATGCAGAGAGCTGCATCTGGAAATACTGGATGCATCCATTTTTGTTCCAAGTGAATGTCCCTCTCTAATGTCAGTGGTGAGGATTCAAGCTCCTGGACTACTGTCCCAGATTGGGAACGTCACAGTGTGTTTTCCTTTTTTCCTCACATTCCTGCCAAAATATTTGAAGCGTTACAGTTTGTATAAATACATCAGCCTGAAGACCACTTCCTAGATAAAAGTACTTGCATTTACCTCAATAAAGCTTCATCTATGACTTCACTATATGGGAACGTTGCTTTGTTCTAAACTACATTTTTTTCTAGTAAGGACTTGTTACACTTTATCTTTCAAATGGCTTACAAAGGTTACAAAAAGAGCAATGCATTCTACAATGGTCAGACCAGTAAAGTACAAATGGGTAATGGGATTTCCATGAGGATACAGACATGCCTTTTCATGTTAGATGGCCGCAGAATATACTTCTCTGACGTAGTCAAGACATGCATTGGAGAAAAAATATAAACAAGCTACTTTTTAATGACTGTAATTTTTATGATCTGTACATATAATTTGTAATCTTAATTATTTACTTTGTTTTATATACTATGTCTTACAATGTTTCAATTAATGATGCAAATATGAGATCATTACTAATGCAGCAGATGCTTACCCCCTCCATCTTTTAGGGAAATGCATCTTTGACTGAAGTAATTATGCTACCCAGTTTGCAATCATCAACATATTAAGTTATCCACAGCCCATTTCCCAGTTTTACATCTGAGAAGAGGAGACCAAAAGCCCCAGTACAGAGTCATTGTGACACCACTGCCAACCCTTCTTATAATCAGAAAGGTAATCCTCCGTGTGACATGTTGAGGCCTGTTACTTAACCCAATGAATTAAATTAGAAATGCACTGACATAAATGCTTACTGAACAGCCATTCAAGCAATTGCACATTTAAACATACACACAGTATATCAAATAACAAACATTTTACTGTAGGTGACAAAATCCTCCCTCCCCATATATACAACCAACTCTGAGATCACTATAGGCTGACAGTAATGGACATTTACACCAAACAGTGATTATTCCAGCATATCCAAATTCAAAAATAAACACAAGAGAGGTCATCTATGGAAGTTGTTTATAGCCTGCATAAAAGAGATATGCTCTCATATCTCTGTTCAGTGTATGCATTAAAACAATAAAAAAAAAAACAAATGCACCTGTAGCACATTTTTCAGTTTACCATCGCGGTCTACAAAAGTTGCCATAAATACAGTACCTGAAAACGTGAAATAAGAAGTTATGTACTCACCATAACGTTCCATGCTGGTAGTCCATCTCACCCTTCATTTTTACATACGGGTTTGGAGCCGATCCTCGGCTCCTACTCGGCCAGTTTACAAGCTGAAAGACTTCCGGTTGGCTCGTGGCTAAGCAGGTATCCCATGGTGCACCAGTACAATCCTCAGATCTTGTTTGCTGCTCACTAGAATAACAACCATAAAAACAACCAATACTAAAGGGTCTCCAACCAAGGGCAACCAAATTATTACTTCCAGATCTTCCAGGATGGGGGCATGAGGGCGGGCTGGCAAAAATGAAGGGTGAGATGGACTACCAACATGGAACGTTATGGTGAATACATAACTTTTTAATGTTAGGTAGTCCGATCTCACCTTCATTTTTACATATGGGACAGCGTCCCTGGCACCTTGTTCTTGGGTGGCTCATTGGAAAATACTCTAGCACCGTGGAGCCAAAGGATGATCTACCCCTGGATGCCAAATCCAATTTGTAATGTGTAATAAAAGTGTGAGAGGTAGCCCACATAGCTGCTGCACAATTATTATCAAGTGGTATCCTGGCTTGAAAGGCTGCAGAGGTAGATAGCGACCTGGAAGAATGAGCCTTGATCCTGTAGGGTAAAGATTTCCCTCCGAGCTATAGATAAAAGATATACAACTGGAAATCCAATTAGATAGTGTCACTTTAGAAAATGGTAAGCCCAATCTGGAGTCAAAAAAGGAAATTAATAATTGATCTGATTTCCTGAAAGCCTTAGTCCGCTGTAGATAAAAACGTAGTTGTCTATGAAAGTCTAACTGATGAAAACGGTACTCAGCTGCATTACAGTGGTTAGGGAAGAAAACTGGGAGTTCTACTGATTGGTTTAAGGTAGCATTAGAACAAACTTTGGGGACTAAAGGAGGGATTAGTACGTAATGACACCCTGTCTTTGTGAAAAATCAAATATGGTGGCTTAATAGACAAGGCCTGTAGCTCCGATAGCCGTCTAGCTGATGTGACAGCTAACAAAAACAAGGTCTTCCAAGACAAAAGTTTTAGAGAAGATGAGTGGGAAGGTTCAAAGGGGGAAGTCAATTTGGACAACACAAAATTTAAATCTCAAGAAGCCACTGGTTCTTGCAGAGGCGGTTTCAATAGAGTGGCCCCTTTCAAAAAGGTCTTGCATAGCTTATGAGACATTAAATTGGCATCTGGAAAACCTAAGTGAAAATGAGAAATCGCCGCCAATTGGACTCTGATAGTGGCAGTGGCAGATCCTTGCTGAAAAAGCTCGGACAGAAAATCCAGAATCACAGAGATAGAAGCAGTGTATGGATCTAGATTCATTCTCTGTGCACAAATAGAAAATCTTTTCCATTTACTGCCATACAGCCTCCCAGTTGAAGGTTTATGGGAGGACATAAGAATATGTGACACTGAGGGTGATAAATCATGAAGCCTGACTAGGGATGGAACTGGAGCAGCCACGCTGTCAATTTGAGGGTGTGGATTGAAGAGTGTAGTGAACCCAACATGTGAGTGAATAGATCTGGAGCTGGGTCCAGAATCCAAGGATCGTCCAAGGAGGAGAGGCACGAGGAAGGGGAACCAGACCTGACGAGGCCAGTAAGGAACAATGAGGATCAACTTGCTTCCCAGCCAACTGGATTTCTGAATCACTTTGGAAATGAGAGGGATTGGAGGAAAGGCATACAGAAGTCCCATGGGCCAACTGTGAGCGAGAGCGTCTCTGGGAGTCTCCCCGGGAGGGGGAATGAGGGAAAAATAGCTGCTGCATTTGGTATTGACTGGGCTGGCAAAAAGGTAGCAGCAAGGCTGTCCCCATTTCTGGAAAATCTGATCCACTGTTTCCAGTTTCAAAGACCACTCGTTGAGGCATTAGGATTGCTCGACTGAGCTTGTTGGCTATCACGTTGGTTGTCCCTGGAATGTGCATTGCAACCAGAAAGCGCTGGGAAGAAATCGCCCATTCCCAAACTTGCATGGCCTCTTGACAGAGTGGTTAAGATCTGGTACCGCCCTGTTTGTTGATATACCAAACCACCAACATGTTGTCTGACTGTACCACAATTGTCCCTAGAGGAAGAAGGTCTTGAAGTGCTTGCAATGCCAGGAGCATCGCCCTCATCTCCAGAACATTAATATGCATATGAGCCTCATGTTCTTGCCATGTGCCTTGGACAGTCCTGCTGAGATAATGCCCCCCCCCACCTGATCTGGGAGGCATCCTTGCTCACAGTGGCAACGGGTTGAGCCAGAACAAAGGGGGTACCCGTGATCAGTTGATTGGGAGCTATCCACCAAAGAAGGTCCTTCATGCATGATTCCGTCAGCAGGATAGGATGACTCAGTGGGAGAGATTGGAAGGACCACTGAGAAAACAGAAGCCACAGGAGAATTCTCATGTGCAATGTGGCTAATGGTACCAATAGAATTGTGGAAGCCATAGTCCAGAGGAGCTGAAGAACCCACTTCGCTTTGACTTTTCGCAATGGGAGGAAATGTTGAACTTGGGAGATTAAGTTCTGTGCCCTTTCGGTGGGGAGATGAGCAGTCATGTTCACTGTGTCCTACCTCTGTGCCTATAAAAATCACAGTTTGAGAGGGCAATAATGCAGATTTCTTCCAATTTATGGAGATCCCTAACTGAGCACAAAATTGAATCGTGGCATCCCTGTTTTGAAGGAGTAGATGCCGGGTGGGGGTGGTCAGGAGCTAGTCATCCAAATACGGAAACACCTGGAATCCCTGATGTCTCAGGTGAGCTGTCACTACTGCCACACATTTGGTGAACACTCTGGGGGCTGTGGTGAGACCAAAGGGCAGAGCGCAAAACTGATAGTGACTGGCTCCCAGCCGGAAGCGTAGATGACTTCTGGATGCCTTGTCCAATTTATGTGGTAGTAGGCATCCTGAAGATCCAGACAGCACATCCAAAAGTCTTTCCCTAACAACGGGAGTATAGACTGCAGTGTTACCATCCGAAACTTGTCCTTCTTCACTGATTCGTTCAATCTACTGAGGTCCAATATTGGCCTCCAATCTCCAGTTCATTTTGGAACTAAAACAAACCGGGAGTAAGTTACGGATCCTATCTGGTCTGCTGGGATGGGCTGGATGACTCTTTTTATGAGCAACGTGTTGATCTCCACAGTTGCCTGATCCCTGCGATTGGGTGGTACATCTGGGATCCTTTTGGGAACAAATGGTGATGGGCAAAAGGGTATGATATAGCCTCTGGTAGCAACTCTTTGTACCCACTTGTCTTGTGTGACATTTAGCCAGGCTTTTTGATACAAAGAAATGCGACCCCCGACGGGTCCCAGAGAAGCGCAGTCGGGCTCCACATCAGGAGCACTGATAAGGCCGTCCTCAAAAGGAATCACGGCCTTGTTGGTATTGCGGACCAACCCTGCCTCTAGGGCAACGTCTGCCATTTCTTCCTTCTCTGCTTCTGAAGGAGGATTCACCCTGTGTATCAGGAAAGACACTCTGGGATTTCTTGGACCACATTTTACAGCCCCTTTGAACCTTGGGGTATGCTCTGGAAGGGACAGTAAAACGCACTCCCACGGCAGAGAGAGTCTTTCCTTCTTGCTCACACCGAGTGAGTGTATCCTTCACCTTGGAACCAAACAATGAAAAACCATTAAACGGGGCACTGGTGAAAGTAGACTTGAACGGTTTCACAAAATTACATAAGTGCATCCAGGAATGGCACCTCAAGGCAACTCCGGAACCCGCTGCTCTACTTGCTCCATCTGCAGCATAAGAGAGAAGTCGCATGGAGGAGTTAACCACAGAATTTAAGGTGGACAACTAAGTAGAAATCTTGTCAGGAACTCCATCAGTACACGCACCTTCTATGGAATCTCCTAACTCCTTAAGGAGATCCCTCTGTAACCTCATGAAGTGCATGAGATAGTTCAGCGATCGAATGGTAAAGGCCGCTGAACTAAAAATACGCTTCCCAAGTCTGTCCATCTGTTGAGACTCCTTGTTTGGTGGATGAACAGATGAGGAGGTCTCCGCTAACTCTTTCTTCGTGGCCACCACCACGGCATCGACGGGAACGCCCTTGGACAAGAACTCTTTACTAGGAGGGGCAGACAAGAACTTATTTGGTCTCCTAGGGACTGGCTCCACACTGTCAGGAGTATCCCACACCTTTCGACTAACTAGATCCATCAATTTGTCAAAAGGTGGGGACACCCAAGAGGCAGAAGTCTGAGACCCGAAAGCCTTCAGGTACATCTACTCCTCATCGGAAGGGTTAACAGTGGGCCAGATGCACCTCTGCCTAAGGATCTCTAAAATGTCCACAAAGGAGACATCAGAGGACGACTTGGGGAACCCTTCCGACTCCTCGAGATCAGTGTCCGATGTCAAAGACTCATCCTTGGAGTCAATATGTTTCCTCTTACATAACCTCTTCCGGGGGGGCTCCTTGGAAGGATATTCTGGGGAAGCCTCGGAAGAGTGGGGGCCACCAGCCGATGGGTCCTGAGGTTGCGGGTCTCTGCTGTTTCCAGAGAGAGTAGGGGCTGAGACTGAAGTGGGTGCTCTCGGGGGAAGAGTACTGGTGCCAATGGTAGGGGCTGAAGAATGAGAGAGCATGCTCATCATCTCAAACTCCGACCTCTCCAGCTCCAAAGACCTCCCCTGCTCCTAAGAGATGTGGGTCGGTGCCAGAGCCAGAGTTGTCGGCCCAGAGACAGATGCAGGGTCAGAGCTCACCCTGGCAAAAGCACAGAGAGGAAGGCTCGGAAACGAAGATAGATTCCAACATTCCCTGTCGGTGCCGACAGGAGAGCTTCGGCCCCTGGACACGACGGATGGCACCGAGCGTGTCAGACCCTAACCTTGCTCCAAGGCAGCAACAAGGTGAGTTGAAGCCGGCATTTCCTCTGTTGGCACCAAGCACTCTGGCTCCAAAAGGCCAGTATGGCTCGGAGGAGGAATAGCAGACAAGGGCAAAGCTGGGCCAAGTGGCTCCAGAGCAGAATGGGTCGGCGCCAACAATAATTTTGGTAAGGCAGACTACTTTAGGAGTCTCAGCACTACCCTCTCCACATCTTCTTCTGAAAGGCTCCTGGAAGACATAGTTAGGGATCTTGACCTGGGGGGGCACTGGAGACTTAACTGTTATGGAGACCGGTAGGGAACTTACAGACTGCCTCCGAGTAGCAGGGTCAACTGCTGTATCAATAGGTTCGGAGATCAGTTCCAAAACACCTGTAACCGACTCTGACACCACCATGATGCTCTCCTTTGGTTCCGAAGGCTGAGGAGTCGAGGAGGTAGATTTGGATTGTTTTTGACTGCTTAGGTGGTGGCTCCAAAACACCAGCCAGTGCCGGAGAAGGCCTTTTTGAGGATTCTGATTTCCCAGACTTAAGAGGAAGCCGAAGAACTGGACAGTGCTTCCTCAAAGCATGGTTTCAAGAGACCCTTGAGTATGAGTTTGTTCTTTCTCTCCTGTAACACTCTGGGAGAGAAAGCATGGCAGAACAAACACGACTCCTGTAAGTGGATGACCCCTAGGCAGTAGACACAGCTACTGTGGCCATCAGACATCTTTTGGGAGCATTTCATGCACTTTTTGAACCCAGAGGGTTTATGCTCCTTACTTTCCTTGGACATATTACACACACACACAACCCAGAGAGACTGAAAGGGAGAAAAAGGAGGAGAACTAGCTCCTCTAAACCGGGCCTAGCCCTAAGAAGGAGTTACACGAGGACTAGGTCCTCTAACTTAAACAGGCCTAGCCTGGTGTAGTGAAACTAGGTCTTCTAACTTAAACAGACCAGAAAGGAAAGCCCACGCACACAAGTGAAATCGTAAAATACACAATAAATGTCTATATTCCTAAAGAAAAACAGGTAATATACTTGCAATCCTAGTAAATTAACAAGCGGATACCTGCCAAAAACAAGCAATGTCAAAATAGCAGAACTATGCCAAAGGTGACCAAAAAAAAGGGTCAGACTAACAGAAAAGACAACAGGAGCCCCTGTTGACTAAAAATGGAAAACCGCCAAAAACTCTGCCTAATATCAAAAAATGCACAATGGCATCTAAACTAACTGGCACACAGGATACCAATAAAGTACAGTTTTGTACCTACCATAAATGTAGATGTTCGAGGATCCACATTGCTGCAGTCCTAACTATTGGGTAGTCCGCTGTCCAGTCGGCCCGAATACCAAAGTATATGGCTGACGTCGGTCACGGCGCATTAGACTGACGTCAGAACGTCAGGGTACTAATGCGCATGACCGACGCCATATCCTCAGTCTTTTCTTGCCCCAGATGTCAGAAGACCCTAAAAAGACAAAGCCAAAACCAAAACACACCAAACATACCTGCACCAAAAATATATACAATATATACAAAGGTACCAGAATATAATCTCACCTACACAACCACCCCTGTACACAGTGGGAAGGAGGGAGGGTAAATTGGACTGCAGCAATGTGGATCCTCGAACATCTACATTTATGGTAGGTACAAAACTGTACTATGTTCTTCATTCCACATTGCTGCAGTCCTAACTATTGGGTAGAATCCCAAAGCAGACGTAAGGGAGGCTGGCAAATCATAAGGAAGCAGGAGCTGATAACATGCCTTGCAAAATAGCTGTGGCAAAACCAGCCCTAGACTTAGAGTAGAGAGGAAGGTGGTAATGCTTAGAGAAAGTATGCACTGAACTCCAAGTAGCTGCCTCCAAAATATCCTTAGTTGCCACCCCCTTAGAAATGCTGTTGAAGTGGCAGTAGCCCTAGTGGAATGAGGCCTAATCCCAGCTGGAATCTCCTTGCCATGATGGGAATAACAAAATGCAATGCAAAACCCAATCCACCTAGAAATAGTTTGTTTTGACACAGGCTTGCCCTGCGAACTCAAAGCAAAAGAAACAAACAACTGCTGAGACTGCCTAAAATCCTTAGTCCTGCTTAAATAATAACGCAATTGCCTGTGTACATCTAAAGTGTGCAAAATCTTTTCCCCTTTATTTTGGGGATCTGCATAAAAAGTAGGCAAATGAATAGTTTGGTTTAAAGCCACACTAGAAACCACCTTAGGCATAAAGGAAGGATTAGTACGTAAAGATACTCTATCCTTATGAAAAATCAAAAAAGGCTCCACTGCCATAAGGGCCTGCAACTCAGAAACCCGCCTTGCAGAAGTAATGGCCAACAAAAAAGCAGTCTTCCATGACAAGTATTTCAATTCAGTAGTAGCCGCAGGCTCAAAAGGTTGTAGAGTAAGTTTCTCCATCACAAAATTGAGATCCCAAGCAGGAGTAGGAGCTCTACGTGGGGGTCTTATATTCTTTGCCCCTCTAAGACATTGCTTGAACAAAGGATGAAAACAGCGGTGGGTCACAATCATAGTGAGCTGAAATTGCTGCAGCATGAATCTTAATGGAAGAGAAAGACAAACCTTTGTCCAATAACTCAGTAAGATATTGAAGAGCCACACTCAAATTTGGCTCAGAAAACTCCAAATTGTTTGCTGCACTCCAAAATAAAAATCTCTTCCATTTTTCTGCGTACACTTTCCTTGTACTAGGTCTCCTGGCTTCCATAATCACATTTAAAACTTGTTGAGGAAGTTGAGACCTGCTGTCTTTCAAAACAGAATATGCCAGGCTGTTAGATGGAGAGTGAAGCTTGACATTGAGCAGATGACCGTCTCTCTGAGACAACAGGTGTGGAATCAAGGGTAAAGGCCATGGAGGCTTCTTTACCAGACTCCTCAGTAATGGGTACCAGTGCTGCCGAGGCCAATCTGGAGCTATTAAAATCATCCTTGGCTTGTCTTGTCTGACCTTTAGAAGCACCTTTGGAAGAAGAGGCAGAGGTGGAAACGCATACACATGAAGATTTTTCCAACTGAAAGAAAGAGCATCCACTTTCCAGGCTGTGTGATGAAACCTCTTTGTGCAAAACTTTGGCAGCTGGTGGTTTAGTGGAGAAGCGAACAGATCTATGTCTGGAGTTCCCAGGACACTGTCAACTTTTGAAATACATGAAGATCCAATTTCCACTCGTGGGGATCCATGATTTGTCTGCTTAACACATCTGCTAAGGAGTTCTGTGCTCGGCAGAAACCTTGCCTGAAGAGTTAGTTGCAAGCTGAGCGCAGTCTCCCATAAAATCATTGCTTGCCTGCACAATGGGTAAGAATGTGTTCCCCTTGTTTGTTGATGTACCACATGACAGTTGTCTTGTCTGTTAGAATCAACACCTGCCCTGGAAGAAGTAACTCCTTGAAAGCCATTAATGCAAACTGGACTGCTAACATCTCCTTCATGTTGATATGTAGATGCTGTAGTCTGGCAGGCCACTTGTCTTGTATCCACTTTCCATTTAGATGAGCTCCCAAGCAATGTCTGAGGCATCTGTCGTTAGAATCTGACTCGCCTCTGGCCGGGTCACAGAGAGTCCCTTGTTTAGGTGACATTCCTGAGCCCACCACAAAAATTCCTTTTGAATGCAAGGTATTATTTGAATGACAGTGTCCAAATCCTGGCAGTGCTGTGTCCATACATTTTGAGATACCATTGTAGCTTCCTCATATGCAGTTTGGCATTGGGAAGCACCAGAATACAAGATGCCATGAACCCTAAGGCTTGAAGGACTGTCCTTGCAGTCAGCCCGGACTGAAGAGATAGTTGATGGAAGTAACTGGAAAGATTCTTTTGTTTGTCCGGGGTTAAAAGGCCATCTGGGCTGCTGTATTCAGTCTCACACCCAGAAAGCACATGTCTTGACATGGTACTAGTCTGGACTTTATTTCGGTCACAGAATACCCTAGGCATCTTAGCACTGCTATGACATATTCCAAATGCTGTAGAAGGTCTTCCTTTTCTTGAGCCAGAATCAGGCAATCGTCCAAGTAAGGATAGATTTGAATTCCTTTTAGCCTGAAGTAAGCTATCACTGGAGCCAGAACCTTTGTGAATACTCTGGGCGCAGTAGATAAGCCAAAGGGCAATGCAGAGAACTGATAATGAGAATTTCCAGCTCGAAAACGCAGATACTTTCTGCAACTTAGTCTTATAGGCACATGAAGGTAAGCTTCCTTGAGATCTAAAGTTACCATCCAGTGATCTTTGCCCAGCAGAGGTAAAAGCTGTTGTAACGTCAACATTTTGAACTTGGGAATGTCCAGATAAGTGTTGAGGATAGATAAATCCAAAATTGGTCTCCACGTGTTCCCCTTTTCGGTACTAGGAACAGGCGAGAATAAAATCCTAGGCCCCTTTCTGGCACAGGAACCGGCTGAATGGCCCCTATTTGGAGTAACAGAGAAATTTGCTTGTGAGCCTCTTGTCTTTGTAGAGGAGGAATGTCTGGCATGCCTTTGAAAGGAGGCAAGGTATGGAAATAAAACCTGTAACCGTGGTGAATGATATCCAGAACCCATCTGTCTTGGGTAATTAAATCCCAATTTTCTTTGAAAAGAGACAGTCTTCCTCCCAACGGTGCTGCCAGGCGAGAATGAACTGGCAGCTGAAAAGGCAGGTCATTGGGTCTGCTTACGAAAGGACTGACCCTGCCCTCACCAGAAGTCTGAGCAGGGGAACTCCCTGTCCTAGGCCTAAAAGAACCCTGAGCTCTGCCCCTACCACGTCTAGACCTACCCCTAGACTGGGAATCATAAGCAGGATAAGTCCATCCCTTAGCAGGCCAATTTCTACTAAACTTGGAGGCTGCACCTGCAAAAATCTTTAACAGTTTGCATAGACTTAGCCTTGTCCTCCATTTTCTTCAAAACTGCTTCTACAGGCGAACCAAACAACACATCAGACTGCAAAGGAGCATCCAAAATCCGTGTCTTAACATGCTCAGCTAAATTCTGATCTCTCAACCAGGCGTGCCTCACGAAGAACAGAACCAGTGGCAGCCACCCTGGAGGGGGCCTGCACAGCATCAAAACCACATTGCAAGGAATGTTTACCCACCTGTTCAGAAACATGAACCAAATCCTGCAACTCTTTACACTCAATACCTTCCGCCAGAGCATCCACCTTAGATTTCAACTGTGAAAGAAGATAATTCTGATATTTTAACATGTGTAACTGACAATTCAACGCCTCATGGCTAAAGTGGAAGAAGTATACACTTTCTTTCCCCATCTATCCAAAGCCCTTGCCTCTTTATCAGGAGGGACAGGATTTTTAACAACTGAGGCCTTCACACCTTTAGGCCCCTGAGAGACAGTTTCCGGGTCTGCCCTAGGACTCTTAAAAGATACTTATGAGCTTCAGGCACCCTATAATACCTATCCGGTTTAACTGGGGCAGGAGGCAAAGAATCAGGATTCAGGGAAGCCTCTGCAAAACATCTTCCACCACATTCAAAACAGGAGGTATAGCTAAAGGCCTATGCTGGGGTAAAACAAGAATTCCCTAAGCCTTTTCCTGGAATCAGAGAAATCTTGACCTTCCCATTTAAAATGCTCCCTCATGGAATGCAGAGTCTCTGAAAATGAAAAATCCTCAGGAGGAGAAGCTGAAGGAGTAGAATCATCCACATCAGAATCAGAATAAGGAGGGTACTCCTGCAAGTCTTCAGCCGAAGACTCAGAAGCCTCCGAGCAATGCTCAAAACTCTCAAACTCAGGTTCCACCCTAGGCCTCTTATCAGGAGGGGGCATAGAACCCCTTATCATAGTAATCAAATCCTCTGCCATTTTAAGCATACGTTTCTTAGGCAAAGACCCTGAAGCACTAGGAGAAACCCCCACTGAAGCAAAACTTGGCCTGCCCCTCAAAGAAGCCTTGGAAACAGAAGGGGAGGCTCTAACCACCTTAGGAAGAGAGGGAAGAACAGGCACCTGAGAAGCCCCCTCAGCCTGGCCTACTTCCTGAGAGGATACATCCTGTAACAGTAAAGTCTCTCCCTGAGACTCCAAAGAAACACCTGGCAAAACCTCCGGCTCCACTGAGCCCTCTAAAGAACCGACGTCTGGGACTGTCGGTTCTTCCACTCTAGGCTTTGCTGTTTTGTCCTTGCGTTTTAGTCGAAGCGCGCGGAGCATCCGACGGCATTTTATAATTACAACGCTTCCCAAACACCAACCTGGCACAGTCTAACCTTCTCTTAATAGTGCGTTTGTTAAATCTAGCACAAGAGCGGCATCCAACAACGTCGTGCTCAGGCCCTAAACAAGGTATACACAAAGTATGGTAATCCCTATGAGGTATCTGTTTCCCACAAGAAATACAGTTATTCACTTTTTCTGACATCCGGTTAAATACTGAGGCAAGAAAAAAACAAAATATTCCCCAACGGGGTACTTAGCCAACTTTGATTCGGTCTGAAACTCTGGCTTCAGAAACTTTCAGAACGCCAACCTGCACTCGCAAAATTGTTCTGCATCGGACCATGCGGCAAAAAAGACTGAGGATATGACGTCGGTCATGCGCATTAGTACCCTGACGTACTGACGTCAGTCTAATGCGCCGTGACCGACGTCAGCCATATACTTTGGTATTCGGGCCGACTGGACAGCGGACTACCCAATAGTTAGGACTGCAGCAATGTGGAATGAAGAACATCTAGTAAACTAAGTTGCACTCAAAGGGCAAGCAATACAACTGCCTAATCTATTAGCAACACTAAATATACAATAAAGCAGTGAGTATAAAGAATTTTGGAAAAACTTAGCCAGAGACAAGAGAAGCACAACCGAACTTGTCGGCACGGCAAATGAGATCTGGGGATTGTACTGGTGCACCATGGGATATCTGCTTAGCCACGAGCCAACCAGAAGTCTTCCAGCTTGTAAATCAGCCGAGTCGGAGCAGAGGATCGGCTCCTAACCCATATATAAAAATGAAGGTGAGATTGGACTACCTAACATCTTCCTTTTCGATACTGTGAATGCACCAAAGGCTGAATTCACGGTGCTTTTAAACAGGGTAACATTCATGTGGTCATATCACTTGCTCAACAAGCCATCCTTGCAAAACTGGACTATTTATTTTACATTCGTTAACTGAATGGGTGGGTTGGTCTGCTGACCCTTTTCAATCACAATCCAGGATGACAAGAGTAAAATACATAATACAATACTAACCATCATTCTCTTTTTCCTCCCCTTACCTTACATTTGTTGAGCCTTTTGCTCGGTCTCCCTAAGGGATAAAACAAGGCCTTACTCCTCAGCTTACAGGGTAAAAGCCCTCTACTTCCCTGGGTTAAATTGGTCTGGGTGGATGTCTTTTTATTCTGTGAGTATCCTGGTGTCTCACCATGGTGGGATGTGTCGGACATCTGCAGAAGGAAGGTTACTAAGCCCTAGAAGTTAGGCTGAACCTCAAAAGCCTTATGTGGCTGAAGACCCACTAGTCAGTACAGCTTACAATTTAAAAAGAAAAAAAATCTGATGTTCTCTGTTCTACAAACAAAAAAAAAAAAAAATTCAGACTCGAGCTATCAAAGCCTGTGCAGTCTCCTGTTCCTCTCAGTTAAGAGGATCAAGGCAGAAAAAGAAGCAGTTTTGGTAAGGAAGGGTTACATCACTATTAAGCAAGAAGAAGAATCTACAATACAGAATCTTCAGTCAGATAACTACAGGGACAATAATGCCACTGATTTATGGAAGAAAGGAAAGATTGTGTAATTATACCTACCTATCTAGCTACATAAAATACATATTAAAGAGAGTAGTGTTAAATTATCAAAAAGAGCTACCAAAAGCTGAAGAAAAGTTTAGTAGTACTTAAAAAAGCAAGAAAGTCCAGAAAATGGATTCCAAACTACTACTAAAAAGCAAGTGCAGACCAAGACAGGCCTGTTGGAAAGGAAAAAGCACTATCAGCATGCAGTGGGCTGTATGAAACCAAGAGAAAGAGAAAGGTCAGTCGGGGAGTCTACTTTCCCAACACAGTGACAAGCAGAATGTTAAATTAGAAGCAAAATATATAACAAAAGAAACTATCATTACTATACAAAAGCAATATACAAACTGCCGCCTACTGTTTTAGAGCTAACTGGTTTAAATGTACTGAAACAACAAAAGATGGTATGCCTAGGGGCACATTTTAAGACGGTAAATGCAGAAAGTACAGTTGTGTACACTTACCATAAATGTAGATGTTAGAGTGTATGCACTGTTGCAGTCATCAGTTGTGGGTTATCCCTGCTGAGTAGCCCTCAGTCGGCCTGAATACCAGAGTCAAGTTTTTCCCCTGAACCGACTGCTGTCGCCTCTGGACTGATGTCAGGTCGTCAGTGGTATAAAGGAGAGCAGCTGGTGCCATTACATCAGTTTTTCTTGCCCTAACCTGTAGGAGCCACTTGAAGGAAATGTTTAAAACAGCCCTTGGCGGCCCAAGGCCACAAGAATGACAGCTAATCTCCAAAAAGGATAAGATTAAGGGGGAAGGTGGGAGGGAAAATAGGACTGCAACAGTGAATACACTTGAACATCTACATTTATGGCAAGTGTACACAACTGTACTATATTCATGTTTCACTGTTGCAGTCATCACTTGTGGGAGGATTCCCAAAGCTGAGGAAGGGGAGGATGGAAGTATGAAATTCCTAGGATTGAGCTAGCATGCCTTGCAGGACTGCAGAGGCAAAGCCTGCCCGAGCCCTGGAGAACAGAAGCTGGTAGTAGTGTTTGGTGAAGGTGTGGACCAAGGTCCAAGTGGCAGCTTCCAGGATGTCCCTGGTGGGTACTCCTCTAAGGAAGGCAGTGGAAGTAGAGGCTGGCATAGTGGAATGTGTTCCGATAGATTTAGGAGAAGCTTTCCCATGAAAGGTGTAGAAAAATTGTATGCAGTGAGATATCCATTTTGAAATGGTCTGCTTGGAGATAAGCTTCCCCTCTTTCTCTGAGGCAAAGCCAGCCAACAGTTGATCAGTCTTCCTAATGGACTTTGTTCTGTCCAGGTAGTATCTTAACTGTCTGTGCAGATCCAGTGTGTGCAGAATTCTCTCCGTTTATTCTGAGGGTTTGAAAAAAAAAGGTGGGGAGATGTATAGCCCGGTTTAGGGTCACATCTGATACTACTTTTGGCATGAATGAGGGATTACTCCTGAGAGACACCCTGTCTACATGGAAGATAATGAAGGGTTCAGTGGCCATGAGTGCTTGAAACTCTGACACCCTCCTACCTGAAAAGTAATAGCCAAGAGAAAGGCAGACTTCCAGGAAAGGTGTTTTAGGTTTGGTGATGCAGCTGGTTCGAAGGGAGGCAAAGTCAGTTTTTCTAAGACATAGTTCAGGTCCCAGGCTGGAGTGGGTGCCCTTCTAGGGGGCCTAATGTTAGATACACCTTTGAGGAATTGCTTAAAGGGTGAGAGAAGATAGGCTGTTCAGCATGAAAAGTGTGCTGAAATGGCTGAGGCATGGATTTTAATGGAGGAAAAGGAGAGGCCCTTGTTAAGTAGCTCTGCTAGGTAGTCCAGAATAAGTGGAAGGGACGGCTGGTAGCTGCTGTGACCTTTTGATAGGCTCCAGGAGTTGAGAATCGTTTCCATTTCTCTGAGTAAGATTTCCTGGTGCTGGGCCTTCTGGATTCCTTAATAATGTCTAGGACCTGCTTA
The DNA here is from genome assembly GCF_019279795.1 of Protopterus annectens. Lineage (NCBI taxonomy): Eukaryota > Metazoa > Chordata > Ceratodontiformes > Protopteridae > Protopterus > Protopterus annectens. The sequence continues at coordinate 261,865,765 of NC_056726.1, read as the reverse complement.
CTCAACTGCAGGTTATCCCCTGGTCCCTGGAGGATAAGCCATGCAGAAAGTTCGAGTGCGTGCAGGTTTGGATGCAGAATCTCCCCTCTGGCTTGTGTTAGGAGGTCTGCAGTTAAAGGCAGGGGCCTGTAAGGCACCTTGGTCAGGTTGAGCAGCAAGGGGGTAGCAATGTTGCCAGGGCCAATCTGGTGCTATAAGGATGGCTGTTGGTCCTTCCTGCCTTAATTTGAGCAGTACCCTTGGGAGTAAGGGCCGGGGGGTGCATAAATGAAGAGATTGGTCCATTGGAATGAGACAGCATCCACTTTCCAAGCCGGGGGTGGAACTCCCTGGTGCAGAATTTGTGCAGCTGATTGTTGTGATGTGAGGTGAAGAGGTCCACCTCTGGTGTCCCCCAGGCCTGGGCAATTTGGAGGAATGTCCCCTTTTGGGGTTTCCACTAGTGGGGTCTAAGTAGCTTCTTCTTAAATGGTCTGCTATGGTGTTGTTTACTCCTGGGGTGTACTGGGCTATCAGGTGTAGGCCCATGGAGGAGGCTGTCTGCCAGAGGGTCATGGCTAGTCGGCAGAGAGGGTAGGAGCGTGTCCCCCCTGCTTGTTGATATACCACATGACTGTGGTATTGTCTTTTTTATAAGGACTCCTGGTTTTTAGGTGGTCTTGGAAGGATGGGATAGCCTTGTGAACTGCCATAATTTCCTTTAGGTTGATGTGCCAGTGAAGGTGCCTGAGGTCCCAAGAGCATTGGGTGCACCAGGTGTCTAAATGAGTGCCCCAAGCTAGGTCTGAGGTGTCTGTGGTGATGGTCTGACCTTGAGGAAGGTAGGTGAAGGGAAGGCCCTTGTTCCGAGTGCATGCCTCTGCCCACCAAAGAAACTCGTTCTTTATGCATGGAATGAGGGGGAGAGTAGTCTCCATAGATTGAGAGTGCTGGCACCAAAGGTTCTTTAGGTAACACTGGAGTTTCCTCATCTGCAGCCTGGTCAGGGAAATTATCAGAATGCAGGATGACATGTAACCCAGTGCTTGCAGAATTTTCCTTGATGTGAGTTTTTACTGAGAGCTTGCTGGGAGAAGTAATTTGGCAAAAAGCATTGTTTTTCTGGTGAGAAAGGCTGTTTGGGAGGCTGTGTCCAGGAGTGCGCCCAAGAAGGTGATCTGCCTGGAGGGGTTTAGGTTTGATTTTTTTTCCTGTTGTTAGTGAACCCTAGAGAGGTTAGGATTGTTTGTAGAAAGAGCTGGTCCTGTAGTAACTTCTCTTTGTTGTCTGCCTGGATTAGGCAATCATCTAGATAAGGGTACATCTGGACGTTTTGCTGTCTGCAGAAGGCAAGCACTGGGGCCATGCATTTTGTGAAGACCCTGGGAGCCATAGATAAGCCAAAGGGTAGTGCAGAGAACTGAAAGTGTTGTGAACCTGCTCTGAAGTGTAGGTATTTTCTGCAAGACTCCCTTACGGGTATATGAAGGTAGGCATCCTTTACGTCTAGGGTGGCTAGCCATGCATTTTTGCCCAGCATTGGTAAAAGTTTTTGAAGAGTTAGCATTTTGAATTTTGGCACCTCTAGGAAGGTATTAGTGGACAGGTTGAGGATGGGTCACCAAGTGCCTTCTTTTCTTGGCACTAGGAATAGTATGGAGTAAAAACCTTTTCCTGCTTGCTCCTGTGGCATAGGCTCCACCGCCCCTTGAGCATGAAGTATGTGCACTTGTTTAATGCTTCTACCCACTGATTTGGAGGTATATTTGGGTAACCTGTTAAGGTTCGGACTTGTTGGAAGGTAAATTTGTAGCCCTGAAAAATGATTTTCAATACCCATTGGTCCTTTGTTACAGACCGCCAATTTTGTTTGTAAAGGGACAGCCTTCCTGCTAACCTCTGATGGGAGGGGGGTGTGGGAGTCATTGCAGGTTCTTAGAGTAGTGAGTGGACTTAGACCACAAAACCAAGGCTAGCAAAGAACTAAGCAGTGGCCCCTCCACCACTCCCACAGCAGGGAGTTCTAACTGATCTGTCCCTGTGAGGCCTCCCTTGAACCTGTCTTTTGGGGGCTGGGAAAGACCACTGCTTAGCGGGAACGTTTCTGCTGAATCTGGGAGGTTGAACTTGGAGGAAGTCCTTTACTGTTTGCACAGATTTAACTTCATCTTCCATTTTTTTATGACTTCCTCTGCTTTTGATCCAAACGAGCAGTCTTTATCCAGGGAGGCATGAAGTAGTTTTGATTTTACATGATCAGGCAGTAGCTGTTCTTTTAGCCATGCGTGCCTCCTAATGACTGAACCTGCCACAGCGGCCCTACTTGAAGCTTCTAGGACATCAAATCCACAGTGCAGGGAGTGTTTAGCTACTTGAGAAGTAGAGTGCAGAAGATCTGCTAACTCTTTGGAAGTATTAGTGTTGGGTAAAGATGAAAATTTTTGTTTCATATGTTCCAAGGTGTGCTGTTCATATTTTAGCGTATAGAACTAGCAGTTAAGAGCTCTAATAGCTAAGGTTGTGGAGGTGGCACTTTCTTACCCCATTTGTCCACAGCTCTTGAATCCTTGTCAGAGGGAATTGGGTTTTTAGATGAGCTAGCCTTGGCCCCTTTGGGGCCCTGTGTGATGACCTCTGGGTCTGCTGCAGGGTTTTTAAACAAGTACTTATGTGAATAAGGCACCCTGTAGTACCTGTCAGGTTCTCTAGGAGCAGGGGGTAAGGCATCAGGGTTGAGGCTAGATTCATTGAAAATATCATCCACCATGTCCAGAATAGGAGGGATGGCCAAGGGTCTGTGCTGAGGAAGATCTAGAAACTCTTTTAGTCTTTTCTTAGACTGAGGATAATCTTGGGCTTCCCAGTGGAAATGCTCTTTGAGAGTGTGCAGGGTTTCCCCAAATGAAAGATCCTCGGGAGGGAGGCAGAAGGAATAGATTCCTCTGCATCAGAATCCTCAAAGGAGGTGAGAGGTTGTTGTTCCTCATCTGAATCAAGGTAGTCTGAAAGTTCAGAATCCGTCTCTGTGTGAAATTCAGGGGAAGTATCCCTCTTTCTTTTGATGAAAGTGATGAGGTCCTCTGCCATTTTCAGTAACTGTGTCTGAGGCAGTGGAGGAGGAGTAAGATGGCGACTACAGACTGTTTTCTTTGGGGTGGTTTTGCATTTAGACCTTGGTAAATCCATTTGTCATTGGGATGCAATAGTCGGAGGTGAAGATGTCAGATTTTGCCTTGAATCAGTTGTGTGAAGAACCTCCTCGAAAGCCGGTGCCTGCGTAGCGGCTCCGGACCCAACCAAAGTGGAGTTAACTGAGGGATCGGATGAAGAAGCATTCCCCGGCGGAAGGGTCTCGGCAGAGAGCTGTGAAGGAAACGAGTCGGGCATCAGGGGCTGCGAATGTGCCTCACTGAACTCCTAAAAATTGATGACTTGCTTCTGGGACGGGTCATCTGAAGGATTAAGTTTGCATGGTCTGTCCCTTTCTTTATCTTTCCGTTTTTTGGGAATATCCACAGACTGCTGACCGATGGATGCCATTTCATAATGTGAGGAACTACTTCGGAAATCCCTGGCTATAAAATGAGCTCTATGGTGAATAGTCTTTGAATTGAAAAGTGTGCAGAATCAACAATGGGGGATGTCGTGGTCTGGGCCTAGACAAGTAACGCACAAGGTATGGAAGTCTCAGTGTGTTATTTGTTTTCCACAGCAGAGACAATTATTGACTTTTAGGACATCGGTTATTGCAAAAAAAAGGTCCCCAATGGGGTATTTAGTTGTAGTCCTTTTCAGATTCAACTTCCACTCTGGCAACAATCGACCGGCACACACGCAAACTGCTTTTGCTTCAGGCTCCATGGCAAGAAAGACAGATGTAATGGCACCTGCTGCTCTCCTTTATACCACTGACGACCTGAGGTCAGTCCCAGAGGCAACAGCAGCTGGCCCAGAGGGAAAGCTTGACTCTGGTATTAGGGCCGACCGAGGGCTACCCAGCAGGGTTAACCCACAAGAGATGACTGCAACAGTGAAACATGAAGAACATCAGAAGGTTCCTTTTTCAAAACTTGAATGTCCAAAAATACTGATTTACTTACGTTGTCCCCACTGGCCACTGTTTGGATTCAGATAGTTTGGATACAAGCCCTGCGGTTTGTCCAAACGATTAAGAACTTTTCGGACATTCATCACCTGTGAAAGAAAAAGTAATTAAACATTTACCATATGGAAGCAACAAGCCCACTATGTGCTGAAAATATTTTACGATCTTACTAGTCTGAAATATAAAGACAGCAGGAACCACTCAAGCAACAAGGGATCAAATGTTATTAAGTGAAACCAGGGCTAATACTGCAGCAATTTTTCTTTCAGTTGTTACAGAAATTACACATATAACACTACTCAGTGGTGAAGGAGGTATAGGTGGCACAGTGCAGAATTACACTACACTGAACTAAGATACCTCTACATACAACTGGTACTGCTGCTCTGTAAGTAAACTGTATACCCCAAAATGATGCTAATACACAAAATCAAAGAGAGCTGTTGTGGCAGCAGTACATGCAAGTACTACATTAGTAAATCCCCTCCACTCCCAGGGTAATTCAGTGTGCTGTCTATATTTAATCTCTGTAAACAATGAAAACAACCAACTTGAGCTGAATAGATGAAGATCATGCAATGTGAAGGTGTTCAAAAATGTTGCTCTTTAGATTAAATCCAAGCATAGGCTCCTAACAAAAGGAGATGTGTGTCTGAGTATACTACCTTAAAAGCCCAATTATACGCCATACTTGGCAGGATGAATAACGGCATAAACCATGAAGTCTGAAGCTATGCTGACGCATGCTATGCATGGTTTGAACATATGTTCTATACCCTCTTCCACTAATGCCTGCATTGACTGGATGGAGTTAGGTAGAGAGGGACAGAAATTCTGGAGTTATTACTAACGTATTGTCAAGTCTCATTTCATATATGAAATGATGCTGAAATAAAACATTTAATTTCAGAATAGAGTCTGGCTACAGTTTGTACAGAAGCAAGTTGTTTAGCCTGCACTACATGCTGCAATGCTTTCTACCTGGGAATTTCAGTTAATGATCTTATTCAGTGGTAGGAGGTGCAAAATTCTCAGGACATAACTTTTTTAAGCCTAGCCAAGTTTTGTCAAAAGAATAATGATATATCCAAACAAGACATTGAGGGACAGGCATTTATAAGCTACCTCTGTCCATAAAGGACATGGGTGTCAGGCCTGGCGTAAATTTCCTATTCCCCATCCACTGGTCTAGGTTGAGCTTTAATTGGGTAATAGACAAACTGAGCTCCACATGGATGAGGAGCCTCTTTCATAGGAGGGGCAGTCTGTGGGACAAATCTGTTTCGCCAGCATGTTCTGCTTAAGTCACAGACAAAATTCAGGTCTTTAGACATTGTATTTCTGGTACTGTTGGACTTATTAATATGCAGGAGATTCATAAGTGTGGGGTTTGTGGATGCCTTGCAAGCCAGGCATACATCACCCCTCTGCAATCTATAGCACACTAAGCAGGGGAAAGGGCTTTAAGGCAGGTTTGTTATGCCTTGTATTCTTTTTGTATGGAACCTCTGAGGTCGCTCTAGTTGCTGCATATGCCTGATCAGGTACATACTGAAGGCAGCAATGTACTCTGATTGGTCTGATAAGGGCAGAGTACAGTGAGATAATGACCTCGTTGGACCTAGATGCCTACCTTTACTTATATGCTACACAACACACAAGAATTTCCTCACCACTGTTGCCATGTGCTGGTCAAAGGTAAAAATAGTCTCTGTGCGTATCCCTGGCTACTAGGTCAACTCTTAGAGGCATATTATAAACATAGTAATTAGCCGGGATGGTTGACTTCCCAATGGGTACAAGTATGCATTTCTTATTATTGAGTTTAAGACCAAGGCTTTGACAACATTTATTAGTCAGAGATAAGCTTACCTGAAGAATGCTAATGTCTGCAGGAGAGTAGATAAGCCCCAGTTTGCAATCATCTGCAAACGTAGTCAGCCATAAACCTTCAGCATTTGCTTTCACTTCAGAGAAATGGATGCCAAAAAGGAGCAGGCAAAAAGTACCCAGCCCTGAGAGACTCTGCTAGTGACTGGCCACTTGCTGGAGGTGGCCTCACCTATTTTGTACTCTTGGGTCCCATCAATGAGCCAGCTGGCTATCCAATGGGTGATAAAAGGGGTATATATCTAAATTAGTGAGCTTGTCTAAAGTGCCTGAGTCGTGTACTGTATAAAAATCCTTGGCTAAGACGAGTTAAGCTGTGTGCAGAGTCTTGCCCCAATCCATTGCTTTAGTGACCTTCTCAAAGAAGTCCACCAGATACAATGACCTTCCTTTAACAAAGCCTAACTGTGATGGGTCCAGTGTTTGCAGGTTCCCCATGTTTCTCTTTTATCATGTCTATGATGATTCTTTTCACAGCCTTACATATGAGGCCGGTCAGACTTATTGGCCTGTAATTACCTGGATTAGTGGTTGAACCTCCTTTGTGCAGGGTAATGACTGTAGCCATTTTCTACTCATTGGGCACAAAACCTGACTGTAGGCTCCAGTGGACTAGAGAGGGTCATGTTTCACGCTATTTAGTAAGCATCCCAGGATGTTATCAGGGTCCACTGATGCAGTGTTTCTGGCAATGGAAAGTGCACTGAAGACCTGTTTCCTAGCAAAGGTTAGGGGAATGTGGTTACGCATTATCTCCTTTGCAGTACTGGGGGGAGTGGGCGGAGAAATCTGAGCTGAACTTGTTAGCCAAAAGGTTGGGAATGGCCTCTGGTTTCCCCCTTTTTAATTTCTCCAAATCTTTTGTTTTTTTAATACCATGACGGGACTGGACCCCAGTCTCAAGTCAAAGTCTGATTAAAGTTCATGAAATTAGTATTGTTTTATTTTTTTTATGTTGGCCAAAAGTGCTCTTCGCAGCATTTGCAATGTGCCCAGTAATGACTCCTCCTGCAACTCATATGGAGTTACATATATTGGTACCACAGCAAAGTATGACAGTAAATTATTTTTTTATAACATCCACTACTCCTACTACTATTGAAATTGTCCGAGTATCCTTCTTCCACATTGTCCTCGTTTCTGCCTGCAAATCCTAGCATTTTATGACTTTTGTCTCTCTCTGCAGATAAACTGTAGTCACTGAGTGTGGCAATTTCAATGATCAATGCTACTTTTGTCTTCTTTTCATGGACTACTATATCTGGATTTCTTGCATCTATTTTTTGAACTACTAGCAATGGGTGAGCCCATGTGATATAAATTTGACCATTTTCTATAATGCTTTGTGGCTCATATTGCCTATGTTTTTCAGCTACTTCAATATTGTCTGTGCACAATCCCCAATGAAACAGTCTTGCCACATTATTATGCCTTTCATATATATAGTATACAGTACTTCTGCCACTAGTGTATCACAACCAGCAACAAGATGTGCAACTGTTTCCACTTGTTTTTTTTACAATAACTACATTTGTCTGTTTCTCTCACATGTTCAATGAACTTTGTAAATCAACATGTATGTGGTCCACCATTTTGGGCCACCAATATTAACCTTTAATCCTCTGGTTTAAATTCACCTCTCCTTAACCATTCCTGTATTTGATCCTGATCAACATGAGATTGTTCCAAGAGTTTTCTATACTTGCAACTGTATCTATGCATTTTCCACAATTTTTGCCTTCTAATCTAATCCTGCACCTTACATTTCTTTTGTTTTTGGCACATTCAGTTGCTGCCTGATTTTTATCTACTTCTGGTTTGATTTCCATTCCCACATGACACTGATACGCTTCGGCTACACTAAGCAGGAAAGTCATCTTAGACTTATTCTCCTTGTGTTTTAAACTTTTTTACTATATTTGGGTCTTTTGAGGTCAGCAGATATGTATACAGTCCTACAATTGCAGATCTAGACATGTAATCAATTTCGAGGAGGCCTCTGGTTCAGTGTGGGTGATGCCATTTGCAATTAGCTCTTTACATTGTTGCTCATTTCCCTTGAGGTTACATACATAGCTGTAGAAAGCTTTGCGGTTGTCCTTTGCCTGAAAAGCTATTTTCTCTTCAAATTTAGCCTTTCAAGAATTAATTAACCCACCTGGCTGCCTGTTTATATTGGTCAAGGTTTTTTTTAGTATGCTTGAATTTGTTCCTCCTATGTTTGGCCAGCATTTTTCTTTTGTTGTATAACCAGCTGATAATGTGATTCCACAGGGGTGGCTTGTCTTTTGAGTTTGTTTTATTCTTAATATGAGTGGGCACAGCTCATTCTATAAAGCTTTCAATATGGCTGTACAGGGATTTTGTAAATAGCTTAGCATATGCTACTGCTTTTACTGGGTTTGGTGGCGCTTGGAATTTAGCCAAGGTGTCACTTAGTACAGAGATTAGCTTTGGAACAGTTCCTACACGTTTGTTGGTTTCCCTGGGTCCCGGGATTTAATTTTTATTTCAAGCAATACTGTCATATGGTCATATATGATGAGAGATGACATTACATTGGTGAGGAACATCACTCCCCCATGTTTGTGAGTATTGTACCCCTGGTTGGAAAATGTACCAACTGTTCCAGGATGTTGGTATTAAAGTTTAGGCATTGCTGGACTTGTGCATTAGAATGGCTGTAGGATTCCAATCTAGAGAGAGGTGGGGTGAGATCCTCCATGAAGATCATATTGGATTGTAACAGTGAGGGACTCTAGTACATTGAGATAGATAGCATGGGTTTCCTGGGAGATGAAGGGGGACCTATAGGTTTGCAAGGATACAACACGAGACCCTGTTTATGGTGAGTTGCACATGTATGAGTTGAGTGGGTCATACACTAACTAGTCTGGATGTGCAGTTGTTTTTAATACAGCCCAAGACTCCTTCACCTTTAGGTAACTCCTGTGCAGTAGCTGGTCTAAAGGTGTGAAAGGCATTATAATCTTGCACTGCCAGGATATTCTCTGCGACTTTAAATCGAGTCTCTATTACTATACAGATGTTTCCATTTTCCAGGTACAGGAAGGCTTGCAGGGACTAACATTTCTTGTTAAGATTTCTAGCACTGAGCAATTCCACTTTCAGATATTCCTTTGTAGATTCAGTTAAGTCTGAAAATTTATTCAGTTTGCCATTGCCTCAAAAAAGGCCCTTTGGGGGTGGAAAAGGTCTTTGCCAAAATCTGAAAGCCTAGAGGGATAAGTGCAGACTGTCCCTGGCAAAGCAGCATGGTCTATCAACCACATTTTTTCCAGGCTGTCAAATATTGTACCCCCTTGCACTGACACCAAAAGCTAAGCCAATTGTTAAACTCAATAAATTTCTGTTGGTAATGTAATTTGGCATAATCGCTGCAGAAGGTAGTATATGCTGCTCAGTGCTGGGCTCATACATGTCTGAAACGCAATCAGTGAGCTCAATCATGTCTCGCTTCCTATAGTTAAGGGAGGTATGCCTCAGGTCATTAAAGCCCACATGGACTATAACAGAATCATAATGGTACCTGTGTGACTTGACGGATCCTAGCCCCAAAAGGCAGTTAACCATGACTCTCTCCTTACTCAGTATGGTGAGGGGGACATCGGTGTGTCTCACTACAGAAACATCAATGACCAAGACATTTGGTTGTGTACTGGTTTGCCTTAAAGGCTTAGCAGTACTGGCACTGGACAGTGTTACTGCGTGTAGCTGTGATGGTGTTTTAATACTATTAACAATTCTCCCAGCAATTTTGATTTCAGCATCTGATTTATTTAAACCAGCATTTTACCTTACATATTTAGCATAAAAATTAAATAAGCAAGGGGACAAGATATAGCCTTGTCATATTCCTTTTCCAATCTTATCCTTTAAAACAGTTTTCTATATTGGGCCGAGGTATCTTGTCAATGTCGCCATCTCTCTATTTAGTGTTACACTCCTACTTTTTTGGACAGTCATGCCTGTCACACTGTCTTCTCTCACACAGTCCATCCACCTCTTTGATGGATGCCCCCATTTCCTACTGCCTTCTTCCTGTCTTTTTTTTCTGCACATGCACCTGAACCATCATAATCTATTCTCTTTAACCTTCTCTGCAACTGAATATACTTTAGTTTCTGCTATGACATCCTCCTTTCTTTGTCTATCCCACAGTGTGCATCCTACCATCCCTCACAGGCACTTCATCACCATCATCTCTTGCTTCCTCAACTACCCTGCTTTTACTGCCCAGGTTTTGGAACCATACAGTTGTACTGGTCACACCACTGTTTTGTATGCCTTAATTCTGTCATACACCACACACCTGCTATTCTGTGCCAGTTGGCTGCAGTCCCTCTGATTCTAGCTTTAACCTCGTCATTCAGACTTCTCTTCTCCTCAACCACCCCTCAAAGATACTTTAAGCTGTTAACCTGTTCCACTATCTTCCCTTCTATCTCAGTTCTCAGCTTCTTCTGAATTCCACCATTTGCTGCCATTACAATTGCCTTATCTGTACTCAGTTTTATCCCATGTATCTTCAGTTTAGCATTTCCTTCCCCCTATCCTTTGAAGTTGCTTAGTGTCTGCCTATAAATACCACATTGTCCATATACAGCAACTTTGTTGATCTGTCCCCTCTAACCTGTTTGCTAATGTAGTCCATCAGTATGAACAGCAGTGGGCTTAAAATGAACCCTGATGCACACCCACTCCCACTGGGAATCCCTCTGAGACCGAACCCTGTTCATACTCGAGTCACTGGGACTTTGTACATAGCCTACACCAATTCTACCAATATTTCTGGGACTTTAAACCATCACAGGACTGCCCAAATCAGCTTTCTTGAGACACTGTCATATGCTTTCCCTCAAGACTAGGCATGCCCAGTTGAACTCCTCCTTCATCTCAAACTTCTTCTCAACTGTCTCAAAGCAAACACCAGGTCAGTTGAGCTGCATTCTGACCCGAATTCAAACTGCTCATCTCCCATCTTACTTTCTACTACTCTGCATATTCATTTATCAGTCACCCACTCCAGAACTTTTATGCAGTGCAACAGGAGTTTGATAAATCTGTACTGACAACAGTTATGAATATTCCATTTGTCTTTGTACATTGGCTCTAGTATGTTTATTCTCCGGTCATCTGTGATGCGCCTTTCTCTCCATACTGCTATGAGTACCCATTGCAGCCAGTTCACCCCATCCCACTAAACATCTTGATCATATCTGTTATGACATCATCTGAGCCTGCTGTTTTTCCAGGCTTCGTTTTCCTTAGTGCTCTTCTTTCTTCTTCTAGGGTGGGCTCCTCTTCTTTAATCATATAGGCTGTGACTGGGGCAGTACAGCTTCTGTGAGATTTTCTTCATTCAGAAACTGCTAGCATCATTCCTTCCATCTGCCTTTGATGGTCTATGGACAGCTGAGCAGGTTGTTGCTGGCATCCTTTGTGAAGGGTGTCTGACCGTCTTCTTTAATTTCCTGTCCCTTCCTTACAACCTGATACAGTTTCTTTGTGCAGTCGACAGATTCACTTTTCAGAAGATGGTAGAGCACCTTTGATGCCTTGTTCTTTGCTACTGCAACTCTTCTGGGAGCCTTGTTAACCAACCAGTATTCCTTTTTAGCGTTGTCTGTCTTTTCCATCTCCCACTTTTTCCTGCACTCGACAACTTTCTGGACTTCTGCATTCCACCACCATCCTTCCTTATGTACCTTATTTCCATACCTAGCTTGTCTGGATTTCTGTTCCACAGTCCTCACACATGCTGTTCTGAGGCACTACCATTCTTCTTTAACTCCACCTATTTCCTCTTCTTCCTGAGGTGTTAGAGCTCTGGCTATTTCCTTGAACTCTTGTGCTCTCTCTCCAGTCAACTTCCAGGTCTTCAGCCTAGTCTCTGTTAATTTTAGTGCCTTCCCTGACCACTGTTTGCAGCTGACTGTGGCAACTACTGATGTCGTGGGCTGACAATTTCACTGGGGATGACTTTGCAATCACTGATTTTACCCCAGTGCCCTTTCCTTACAAGGAGAAAGTCTACCAGAGTTGCATGTTGGCCAATCTTGTGACTGTCTTTCTTACT
>NC_056726.1:261793691-261848691 GCF_019279795.1 Protopterus annectens | reverse complement strand
ATGAAAAAGGTCCCGGGGGCCAAGCATACAGAACACCATCCCTGGGTGATTGTCCCTGTACTGGAATTAAGGCACAATAACTGCTGCACTTGGTATTGGATGGGGACAGAATGAAACACGGAGTGCTCAGTGCCGAAAAATCCAAGCAGCAACCCTCATATTTAGGGGACCACTAATGAGGAAGACGTATGTTCCTGCTCAGACTGTCCTTGAAAGTGTTGGACTTCCCTGGAATGTGCATTGTTAGCAGAAACTGCTGCGACAAACTTGATCACTGCCATTCTTTGTCTGTAATCTGGTATCTGAACAAACAGGAAAGTGTCTGTCTGAACTGAGATCACACTCTTCGGGAGAAGGTCCTGAAAATCCTGCAACAAAAGGAGGACTGCCACCTTCTTCAAGACAATGATGTGAAAATTGTCATTTGTCATCGACCAAATCCCCTGGACTGTCTTCACTTTAAAATGCCCCTCTCCCCCACCAGGGGAACGGAGGTGTCTGTCATGACAGTACCCTGTGGGGGAGGAAGAACCATGGATGTCAGAGGTCTTCTTTAAGACAGTAAGGAGGTGGTTTGAAAGTGATGGGTAGATACTCCAAGTGTTGGAAGTTTTGCAATCTGAGAGACTGCATTTAACTGACAACCTATAAACTCCAACATCTGAAATGCTGGAAGACTGGACTTCTAATGGTTCACAGCAACTCCCAAGGAATGGCACAACTACAATAAGGAGTCCCTGGCACTGACTAGCGATGCCTTTAAGGTAGCATGGAAGAAGCCAACCGTCCAGGTATGGGAAGATCTGGAACCCCTGCACCCTGAGCCGGGCTGCCACAACTGCCATTCATTTGGTGACAAGCAGGGGGCAGTGGTGAGACCAACATGCAGTGCTCTGAATTTGTAATGACTGGCTCCCAGCCAGAAAAGCAGAAACCTCCTGAACCACCTTGCTATCTTTATAAGATGGTAGACACCCTTGAGGTTGATCAAGCATATCCTAGCATCCTTTCCTCAAGAGAGGCTGAATGGACTGAACAGTGATCATCTGGAATGTGATACATTTCACAAAGTGATTTATTTTGCTCAAATCCACGAATGGCCTGAGGTCCTTATTCTCTGGAAACAAAAAGAATCTGGAATATACCCTGGATCCACTTTGGTCGGGTGGGACCTCCTGGATGACTATTTTGTAATAGCTTTGTGATGATGTGAGGTATTGCCAGCTATGTCAGGAAAAGTAGGGCAGTGGATGTGTAACATATGCCAGCACAACTAGCTGGAATTTTGTAAAGAACTGTGTGTGATTTGTACATCAAACTAATTTGTACAAATGCTTGTGTTGAAAAATGTATTTGTAAAGCTGCTTGTGTTAAAAATGTAGTAGAATTCAGACTCATGAATCCAAAGCCAAAAGACAAAAAACATTTACTGCAAACCTTTCGGGTCACAAACACCCTTCCTCAGTGCAATTATCATGAAAGTAAAAAATACATTTAAATAGTTCTTAAAAGACACATAATTACAGCCAGCCTATCACAGAATAGTAATGATACCCCCCATATTACAATATACACTTTGTAACAATGCATATGTAAAAAAGTTATATAAAACCATTTAACAATTCATATATAAATAGATATGCACATACCATACACATATATATAAACATACATAAAACTATACATTTTCAGCCTGTTTTTTACTACAATAGGCTTCACGCTAACAGCATTATTTAAACCAGGTAAAGAATCTGCCTGTAACCTATCTATTCATACTCTAAGTTCAACAATATTGTTAATGTTACCACCCCTATTACTAACATATACTACATCAATAACTCTGAATTTAAATTGATGTTCTTGACCTTTTTCAGAAATGTGTTCACTTAATGCATTAGTTTTGATGTTTTTCGAATATCAGACTTATGTTCAACTATACGTTCTCTTAATTTCCATATAGTTTTTCCGACATGGAATGATGAACATGAAGTACAAAGTAGCTAAGTAAACAACATTAGTAGTATTACAATTTGCTGAACAATCAAACATATATTATTTATTAGTTGTGGGGTGTTTAAAAATGTTATTCTTTGTATGAATATCCACACAACTGCAGTTTAGACATTTTTAGTACCTGGCTTAGTAAAACCATTTTTTATGCTGATAGTTTGGTTAAAGTCCTTGTAGTACAACCTTCTCTTTAAATTATTTTGATTTCTATAGGAAGAAAATGGTCTATCACCACAAATTTGTTGCAACTCAGGCATTTCCATCAAAACTGTCACATTTCTTTCTATGATTTTCTTTACTTCAGCAGTTTTTATATTACAAGTAGTTAAATACCTTATTTTATCATTTTTGTTCTTCTGTGTTAATAGTACATTAACATTACTATCAAAGAATATAGCTTTAATACTATTATGTCTTTGATCGCAGACTTCCTCATAAACCTCTTTCACCTTTCCTAAACCATATCCACTTTCATAAAATTATTGCATCACATCTTCTGCCTGTTGCCTATGACAGCTGGAAAGGGCGATCTTGGAGCAGACAGAGGACAACAGGTGGAGGAATGCGGTTGACAACAATCACTCAGTCTCTGGGTGGGAGAACATTCACTTTAAAATGTCAAAAGCAGATGCTGAAGCTGGCTGCTAGGAGCCAGTGTCCTAGGATCAAAAGACTCCAAGGAGATGCTAGACATTTGGAACTGTTCCCATCAGCCCTGATACAGAGACTGAAGCCAAGCTATCAAGAGCCAAAGCAGCGAGAGGGAGAGATGATTTTGAAACCCACAGCATCAAACCTGACCTGGCAACTTTGGTCCAGAAGGGTCAGATCCAAGGTGAACTCAGCTCCAAGACAGCCACAGTCGAGAAGGTCAAGGTAGGGGTGGTAGTCGAAACTGACCAAGCTGTCAGATCAGACCACACTAATGGTAAGGTAACAGACTCTGGAAAACCTGGAGCCATCAGGCCTGATGATGGAAACTTTGAGGAAGCCGAAGCTCAAGTCTGGGACTACAGGCTGAAGGGAACAGACCTAACTGCATCTGGGCTTGGAGAAAAGACTGCATCAGCTGCTCCAACTCAGCAAGTCTCAAACTCCAGACCAAGTGGGATGAGGTAGCTAATGTGGGGGGTTTAGATGCCTGGCTTTAAGTAGAAGGCTCACAGGACCAGGCTTGAACTGGCAAAGCTTGGATCTGTGGCGGAGATGGACAGGACTCTTGACAGAGCTCTCAGGAAGCACAAGGGGAGAAAGGTGATTGAACCCTGCCTGAAGGGGCCCCTCTCAAAAAAAAGGCTAGGGATGCTAAGCATTGGGGAAGGATCCGTCCTTGCAGTTAGCATCATGGGAAAATGCATCTGAGGTGTTGGATTTGACAGCCGTGCTGAGACAGTTGGAAGGGTCAAAGACCTTGGGATTTTTGGATCTGGCTGTCTAGAGGTAGGGGGGGGGGCACTCATTTGCAGTCCCCCTTAGAGGATTTTGGGTCCTTAGTTCCCTCCTCCTGACCCCGATCACCTTTGTCATGTTTGATGGCTGGAGAAGAGGAAGAAGCCTCCTTCGATGGCAAAAGCCCTTTCAGTACCAGTTTGGCCCTTGCTAATGACCCTGCAGCCAAAGCTCTTGCAAATGGCACAATGATTGTCCAGGTGTGCAGGCTTCAGACAGCAGATGAACAGACTGTGCAAGTCTTGAGGGAAGTTTATTGGCAGTATGACACATTTTTGTAAAATCTTTTCTCCGGATCTCCAAAAGATGAGTAAACACACCCTAACTAAGCTAATGACACTAAAACACCCTAACAAAACACGGAAATATCACAACTACAGTAAGGAACATTACTAAGTGGGAAAAGCCCGCTAACTAAGATCACACACTCCTACCTCCCTGATCACTACGCTTTCAAAAACTTCAAACACACTAAGTAGCAACTATCATATGCAATACAAAGGGTAGAGGCGAAACAGGGTAAAAATACACTAAGTAGCAAGGCAAAGGGTACAACCCCAAAAGAGGCTCAAGATCAAGCTGCTGTACTGGAAGGTGTCAAGAGAGATCTGAGGGTGGCTGACAGTGCTAGGTATTACGAGTACAGAAGACAGAGCTGAGGGAGCTGAAGTCTTTTGGAAACAGCCAGTCCTGGATCACATAACCCACAGGTTGAACCCAGATGAAAAAGACAATATCAGGTCCTCACTGTTTTCTAAACAGCATCTGACCTGCCTATGCAAATCCAAAGAATGTACAACCCTCTCACTGCTAAATTTGAGGGGATGAAAACAAAGGAAGGAAAGAAGGAAGGTGAACAGTCTGATTTATTGACAAGTCATTAGCCACTTGAGGCATAAAAGGATGACTGGTCCGAAGCACTGACTAACCAGAAAAGAAGCAACTGCCATAAGGGCCTGAAGTTCAAACACATTTTTGGCATAAGTCTGAGCCACCAACAAGACAGTTTTCCAGGCACACAATTTAAAATCAAAAGAGGATGCTGGTTCAAAAGGTGGTAGAGTTAACTTTTCAATAACAAAATTAGGGTCCCCAAAATGAGTTATTGGTCTTCTTGGAGACCTAATATGAATGATGCCTTTCAAAAACATTTTAACTTCCAACCTAGAGGAAAGTGGTAGATCCAAAGGCAGATCAGCAGAAATGACAGCAAGCAGCTGACAAATTTAGCTTAAACAGAAGAGTATGCCAGACCAGAACTGAGCAACTCACATAAAGAAAGAGCAGTAGGAATACCTACTAAAAGAGGATCCTGTTCATTTTAGTGTCACCAAATAGAAAATGTCTTGCACTTTGCAACAAAAAGATTTTCTAGTAATGGGATTTCTGGCCTTCTGCAAAACTCAAAGCACGTCCTCAGAAAAGTGGTGCCAAAAAGTAATCAAAACCTATCAGTCAGTCAAATGTACGGTGAGAAGATGAGGATGAATAAGTTAGCCCTTGTCCTGTGAGAGGAGATCTATCCTGTGAAGTAACTTGAGATTTATCCTGGTCGGGAGAAGGGGTAAGCAATGCTGTCCTGGCTAAAAGTAAGTCGCAAAATATTTGTGCCTGTCCCACAAGATCTTGCGTAGGACCCTTGACAACAAAGAAACATGAGGATAGACATACAGAAACATCCCTTTTAAAGAAAAAGGCATAGCATTCACATTCCAAGCCAGAGAGCTTTTTATTCTGGAACGAAACGTGGAAAGTTGTCTGTTCAGAGGGAAGGCAAAAAGAACTGCTTGAGGAGTATCCCAGTGATGAACGTCATCCATTCTTGAGGATCTGTCCTGGACCTGCTCAGAATGCCTGCCACTAGATTTTGCTCTGAGGGAATATAAACCATCTGAAGCATCAAATGATGGTGATAGCAAAATCCAAAGCTATGACAGCCAGTCTGCAAAGATGGTAAGACTTGTTCTTCCCTGCTTGTTTATGTACCACATGACAGTGGTGTTGTCAGGGAAAATTCTGAGGGGACCTGGAATCCAAAGGGAATGCAGAACCTGAAGAGCTAGGATAAGAGCACTCAATTTCCTTGATGTTAATATGGTCTTACATACCAAGGAGACTAACCCCCCTGGACCCTGATGTCATTGCAAGCCCCAATCCAGGTCTAAAGCGTCTGTAAAGAGCCCCTGAGTGGGAAAGGGAACCAAAAATGGTAGGTCCAGATTCAAAGAAATCTGGTGAATCCACCACAGAACTCTTTCCTGAGACAAGAGAGGAATGGGGAAGTCTGCAGGACAACACTGCAGCCAAATTGTCTTGAGATACCACAAACTTCTGCATATAGATTCTGGCCAATGGAGTTACTGGAATAGTGAAAGTCATGAATTTTAGGGCTCTCAAACTCACTTTCACAGAGCACCTGTAAAGGAGGAAGAAGAGACAGGAAGAATGCGGTCAAAGACTGGACCTTGGGAGAAGAAAAGCCACCATTGATAGGATCAGAATCTTGCATTCCAGGAAAACTTGGTCCTGTGAAGGAGTCAGAATAGACTTCTTGAGATTTAAAGTGACACCCGCAAATTTGAGATCCTGCAGAAGAAGCTGATGAGAGGGGGCTTGAATACGATGATCCTCCAGACAGGAAAAATCTAAACACTATGGAGTCTGCAAAAGACTATAACCCTGGTGAGACACTTTGTAAAAACCCTTGGTGCTGTAGAAAGACCAAAAGGCAAAGCAAAGAACTGATCATGTAAGGAATAAACAAAGAACTGTAAAAACTTCCTGAAGAGAGGGTGAATAGAAATACGGAGATGGGCATCCTTCAGGTCTACAGATACCAGGCTGGTCTGAAGAAGCAGCATAGGTAGTAGAGCCTGTAGATATAACATTGTGAAAGAAGGAGCTTTTAGAAAGCTGTTAAGGAGACAGAGAGATCTAGAATGACTCTCCCAGAACCCTCCTTCCAGGGGAACCAAAAACATCTTTGAGTAGAATTTCTTGCTCCCTATGGGACACACAGTAACTGACTGAATAGCCGCACGAGTCAAAAGGTCCTAAAGATGATGAGGAAAATGAGGTTGTTAGCAATGAAGAGCCTGAGTGATCACTGAAAAAGAAGGAAGAGATTTCCAAACCATGAAACAACTGTTTTGGAGGACTGAAAGAACTCAAAATTTGTGATTTGTTTCCAAACTGGATAGGACAGGGTTAACTTTACAGAAAGAGGAATTTGGACGAGAGGCAGAGAAGGACAATTGTTAAATACATGCCGACTTGTCTGGGAAAGAAGACTTCAGTCCTCTTGTATCCCACGTCGGTTTCTCTTGAAACACTCTCTTGGAAGGTGTCTTGCCCTTCAAGGGCTGCTTGCGATGCTTACACACAAAGGGAGTCTAAGAAGAGTACTTCCCTGAACTTTAGGGATATCTAAAAGAAAAAAAAAAAAATTAAGGTCTTCCATAACCTTCCCTTTATTTTACAAAGTTTTACAAAGCTTTGCAGCTGCATAGCCAAAGAGATATTTTGGGTATCCAAGGGAGAGTCCAGCAATTTGATCTTGATATCTTCAGGGAGAGAGTGCACCCTACGCTAGGAATACTGCCTGACAGCCACCCAAGAAGAGGCATCAGTAACATTATAGCTGCATCTGATGGACTGGTGAGCTACCTGTGACACAGAACCTAGTAAGGAAATGGCAGAGGTCTTAGCTTTGGAGTCAGGCATGTTAGCCACAACACCCTGAAACTTAGGTGGAATGGCTTGAACATACCTGGTCATACTGGCCTGGTAATTAATGGCCCTGAAGGCTAAGGTGGGTGAGATACCTTCTTACTATACCTGTCCATAGCTCTACTATCCTTGTCAAAAGGTAAAAGCTCAGACGAAGGAATCAACTCAAGTGCCTTGTCAGAAGAGACAGAAATTACTGCAGGGTGGGAAGAAGGATTCTTGTACAAGAATTTCTGAGCCTCAGGAATTTTGCTGAACCTGTTTGGCTTTTTTAGGAGTAGACGAATGAGACTCTGGAGCCTGTGAAGTGGAGGTAAAGGTATTGAAAAGGGCTTCCAAAACAGGAGGTACTGCAGAAAGCCTGTGAAAGTTCATCTGCATAAGATCATACCTCTCTTCAGACCTCAGACATTTGGGATTTCTCCCACTGAAAATGCTCCATCATTTTAACAATGGTGGCTCCAAAATAAGATGGACAGTGTAATACTAAATTAAACTTCCATGAAAGTATTTCAGCAATTATGAGGCAATGTGGACCCCAAAGCTATCTTACCTGATGAGTTGACAGCTTGTATGTCTGGTGCTAAAGGCATATGGGTTCTCATAAGGGATGCTGGAACAAATTTAAGCATAAGGACCCTTCTAGCACAATGTGTGATGAACACGGTGAAATATTATGGCATTTTTGACAGGTAGAAAGATGCAGCCTGGACTACCCCTTTCCCCCATTATTTCTGAAGTGCTTAAAACAAGATCAAAAGGAAATGTATATTAGGGGGAGAGCAGAAAATAATGGACTTGTCTTTGCATGCAGAAAACATTCTACTAGTCTTAATGAATCCCAGAAATGTGGTAATAAAGACATGACAGATGTTGCAATATTATACAACCTTGTCATACTATACAGTAAACCTGGGCAATGTAAAGAAACTGTAATTTATCTATGAACACAGACAGGAACTGGTAAGCAAAGGAGCTGTATTAACTGGGAATAACTAATTCAAAGGCCACAAAAGATGAGAACTCTGGACTATGAATGAATGACAAAGCATATGCGAGGTAAGGCACAGGGCTGCAGGAACATGACCTATGTATGTAAAGACATTCAGGCTCCAAGCAGTACCTCCATACAGAAAATACAGTATGGAAGATAAACTAGGAAGACTTTATGTG
Source organism: Protopterus annectens (assembly GCF_019279795.1). Lineage (NCBI taxonomy): Eukaryota > Metazoa > Chordata > Ceratodontiformes > Protopteridae > Protopterus > Protopterus annectens. The sequence continues at coordinate 261,840,330 of NC_056726.1, read as the reverse complement.
TCAGAGAGTCATTATTATTAATGCACTGACATTTTAAAGAATGCTGCTTTGGGGAGCCACAACATGGAATGGTATGGAAGAGGCAACTGCGGACATTGCAGACTATGGTAAAAAGATGAGAGAAACCACTCTACACTGCTGTGGACTTGAGCAGTATGGAGGATTACAGATGGAAATTGGAGGAAAATCTGTAAAAGGGTTGAGTAACATTTTTGAACAGGTGCTGAAGTAATTAAGAGACATGAAAAGTTGTCATAAGGCATTGGATCAGCATGTGCAAGAAACAGACTATGGAAGCTTACAAGGTGTGGCATACAAAATGGGTTTCAGCAATGAAGCCACGAGCATTCATTTCATGTTAGAGGAACTAGAACATGGCATGACTGATGAAAGAAGTGCATGTTCTAAGGTCTGAAGAGAAGAGTACTAAGCAAATTTTGTAAAGCTCTGAGAGGGCATGGAAACAACAGACAGAATAAGGATTCTAGAGAGGGAGAACACAGAGAAAATATGGGTCTAGTACACAGCAGAGCCCCAGTTTTTGTTAATGTTACATTTTTTTTTTACTTAGCAGATAGGCAAACTGGACCACTGAATTATTTTTTTTCCAGTCATGACTGTGTTACAGAATAAGAATATTAGGCAAGAGCTACAAATGAGCTATACCAAGGACAACTACTGGTAATGTAAATGTAAACTAAAAAGAATATTACCACAACTAATTACAACAGGGACAGAGTTCCCCATAGAAATTATTACACTGGCCTGGCCCCCAACGGCTGCACATCCAAGCTAGGTCTAACAGCTTGTCATCTATCACCTGGACTTACTCGGATACTGCTGGGGCCAGTTGTGAATCCTAAAGATGTACTGCGGGCTCATCCATCTCCTATTCTGGCCTGGGGTGTTCTTTCAGATGCCCTACCCACTCCCTGCCCTGCCTCCCATGCTCGTAGAGTTTTCAGAGGACAACTCTCCTCTTTGGACTGTGCCTCCGCAAGTGAACGTCATCAACTAACACCATCCCTACCATTCTATCAGTCAGTTGGGCTACGATCTAACTTGACAGGTCTGTAGTTAGGATGTCATCCCTCCTATGCCACTGGAATGGCTAAAAACAACTCATTGTTGATTGGAAGGCTAAAAATAATTGATTCTATGACCAGTGAACCTGGGAAAAAAAGTGATGTAAAAGGAAGATGCTGGAAGAGATAGTGATTAGAAAGCCACAACAGATAAAGAGCCTGTCTAGATGCCTAGCACTGAAGTCATTCTGATATCAGATGTAGAGGGCATCCTGGGAAGAGTAATGGGGTGACTGTTCCTTGTACAATTCTCTTTAGTGTTCCTGGGAATTCTAGCAGTAGAGAAAAACAGAGAATGGCGATGGAGATTTTATTAACTACACTATATTAGTGGCACTAAAAGTAACTGTACAGCAGAGTGTCGTTAAAAGTGTCAAAAACAGGAGAGGGGAAGGATGAACTTTCCCTGTAAACAAATGTAAAATAAACAAAAATAAATGAACACCAGCAAGAGTATGAGGAGTAACATAAATCTGCAGCTGTGTGGGGTGCAAAATACAAGACAGAGGAGGAGTAAAGATGATGGGCGTTAAATCTTGAAAGGCTACTAAATTTAAGAGAACAGAATTTCAAGGTTAGTTGGCTACTTTTTCCACATATAAATGAGAGAACACATTAAAATTATTTGAATGGTTGATAGGGTGCAGGTATGTCATTTTTGGCAAAATGCATGATTTTCAGAACTAAATATGTCAAACTGTGAACAGAAGGGGAATGCAACATTTTCTGAATATGCTTGCAGAAAGTTAACTTGAATTTGAATTCATAGGTGGATACTAGGCATGGGGTTTAGAAGACTACTAAGGATTCTAGCCCAAATTCCCAACTGGCTGTCTAGTTAAGTGACTTCAGCAAGGTCACACAGTATGCTAATGAAGGCGGCTGTAATTAAACCCTGCATCACAGGAAGTAGCTCAAACAACTCATAGCCTTGATCCTCTGCGCAAACTGCCTGACTGCTTTACAATTTACAACATGGCTTTGTGTTAAAGAGTTGTGCTGAAAATGTACAAAATTAATTAACAGATCAATGAAAGAAATATGCATAAAAGTGAAACAACTGATCAAGATAAATATTTCATTTAGTGAGGACAGTGAAAAAATAAGTAATGTAAACAAAGAAAAAAGCCATTATTAGGGAAAAGATGCATAAGGAAAGTGAGATAAAGGAAAGGTTGGGAAAAAGTAGCTCTGTATTACAGTGGACACAAACATATTATAAAGGCGCTAGAATGAAAAAATAGTGGGATGTAATTAGTACAACACTGTAAGACAATGACAATTTGAGGAAAGCAAATATTTACATGTACATTTACTTAACACTTCTGATTTGCTAACTGTACAATGATCCACAGTTCCACACTTTTAAGAAAAAAATGCGCACAGACAATAACCTAGTACATTCAATGCATGCTACTGTGTAAACATTCACAAGTTTGATGCATTAGATGTCCTTTGCAACAAAGCAGTAGTCTCTTACTCAGCTTCCATATGGGACTGCAGTAAGGCATTTACTCTCGTCTAACTTAGCATGCTGAAAAAGGTGCAGCTATCACACATTTTATCGTTTTACCCATGCTCGACACTATGGTGGCATAGTCTCATGTTTGTTACCCCAGTCACCAATGCCATACTCAGATTTCTTACTCCTAGGTTAGTGGGAGAACCTAACCTAATTTGAAAAATATAGATTGCTCATTACATTATTCAATGAGTTTCTTATCTTTTTAACTGATAGACAAAAAAATGCAAAATATATATAAAAAAACTCCTCTCTGTCTCTGAATTTTAACACAATAGGTCCATCTATAAAGGCAATGTTGACCCATTTCTGTTCTTTATCATTCAATTAAGGATAACTACTTGTGTTTTAAAAACAATTGCACCATTACCTCTTGCAAATAGAAGACTGAGACAGAGCCAGACATGTAAATCACAAATTCATGCAATCAGCTTACATAAGGCTCATTTTTTAAGGCAGGAGATCCTGTTCAGGTATTAGGAAAAGCAAGCAAAGGTTTATGTAATGAAATTCATACCTCTCAACTGTACAGATTTTTGCAGAATGTCCAGATTTTTGCCTCATATTTTTGGTCTGTTTCTCAAAAAAATTTGTTTTTCTGGCAAATCATTGAGGGTTGAAGTCAGAAAATAATGATGGACATTTGCATTTCAGACCTCATACCCTTCAGAAAATTAATGCTAATGCAAAACCTACTCTATCATTCTTCCAAATTTTTAAGAGCGATATTTAAAACGTGTCTCTATTTTCCAGCCTTTGTCCCCCCATCATTTTTGGCTTTGCTCGGATTTCTTGTTCTAGGACGTTGACAGCTATGAAAACTAGTACTGTTGGTTGACTATTTAGCAACAAGGAAAGGTAATAGTCTGATGATGTAGATACGGCAAACAAAGTAGGCAAACCATGTTTGTCAGTCTATATGGAATACTTTCTAAAGAAAGCAATCACATTATTAATTTCAGCTGAGATATCATTAAAGTGATAAAGATGTTAACTATTATTGTTTAAGACAGGCCTTTGGCTTTAGATATAAATCCATTACTAATATTAAATATTTAACTTTATGGAAAAGTAGCTATTGGATTATATTGTGTTGTAAACAATTTAATGTGCTCAACTACTAAGTAAGCAATTGGATACATCACAAAATCCAGTGAAATATAAATCCTTAACAAGTGTGCTGACTGCAACCTCACTGACATCTTTATATTGTATTCAGTTGTTTGTGATATTACACAAGCAAGACCAAGACCACTGACTGTATAAACAAAGGAATACAAGTATGATGCAAGAAACTGAAAATCAACTAATGCAGTTTTTAAACATTTAAATGAAGATGACCACACTGCAGCTTTTTAAAGTCTCAAATACCACAACTGGTGTTACCAGATTTTAAAGGGAGGTGATTATACAAATGCATTGGCAGATTAAAGTAAAACGAAATAATGGGTTATATCAAAATTATATTTTTCCTTAAACATTATATGTAAAAAATAGCAAATTTTAAATTACATTTTTTTTACGAATATGTGACAGTTTCAATTAACTTTTTAGGGTCACTGAACATGAAATTAAATTTTGATGATGTCACTTGTGGTAATACTTGTACATTTAAACACTGTATGCATATATTTTTCAACAAAGCACACAGGCTTTTGATTTTTCCCAAAACAAGTACATTTGTTATGAATTTGCTGCCTACTGTGTGCATTCTTTTTTTTTTTTCATTTCCATATCTCCCAACTTCTCAGCACAAGAAATCTGGACAAAACCAGAAATAATGGTGTACAAATGCCCAAAACAGGGACAGATTTTAAATATTGCTCCTAGAAGCTTAGGAAGTTGCTAGAATAACAGTTTTAGCATTATTGTGCATTGCTCATGTGCCAAACCTGACTGACAATATATCTATAACTCTCTCAACACACTGTCCACTCATCTCATTTTCTCCCTCTCCTCAGTGTTTATTAGTACTCAAAAAATAAACATATATAAAGTAAATCTCATTTGGTCATAGCTATTGTTTAATACATACACACTACTAACTTTATTTTTTCTCACAGTGATCTTCACTGAAATGCTTGTTTTTCTTTTTGAACCTGTAATCAAGAGGAGACTATTGAATACTACTTTGTATAGATTAACCAGAAGTTATGTATTCTGAATCTTACTGTACGCATACTATTGTACTATCTAATTATTGTATCTTGCTTGTATTTCTGTGGAGCTTTTCTCCCCAGGCCTTCGCTGAAAATAGGCTTCTGGCCCAGTCGGACTTTCCTGGTAAACAAATGTAAATAAATAAATACGAAGTCTGAAACTCAAATGTCTGTTATTCTTTAGTATTATTTAGTGACTTCAATCCCCAATGATTTGCCAGACAACCACAGATTTTATGCAAAAGAGACCAAAAATATGAGGCAAAAATCTGGGCATTATGTGAAAATATGGACAGTTGAGAGATATGTAATCATTTCATGTATGCCATATCCACAAAATTTATTAAGCAAAAGGGGTGAGTGGAGGGAAAAGTTGGAACTTAATTTGTCAACCAACAGATTCACTACATCTCCCAGCTCAGTGAATGTGGCACCATTAATTACCAGTTCAGCACAGGCATAGCTGAAGAGGGCCTTATGGTTGTCTTTTGCCTGGGCAGCTATCTTAACTTTGAAAATGGCTTTATTGGACTTAATTCCCCTTAGTTGCTTGTTTAGTTTGTTGAGAGTTCTTATCTTGATGGGAGTTGCACTTCCTGATTTTACCGATGATTTTTTCTTTTGTTGCATATCCTGTTTAATTTGTGATGCCACAAAGGTAGTTTTTGGAGTTAGTTTTGGGCTACCTTCTGATAGGTATAGCAACCTGTATATAGCCACAGACATGGTTGTACAGGATTGTTGTGAACAATTCTGCACAGGCTACTGTAGTTTCTGGGTTTGGAGGAGCACTCAAATTTGACAAACTATTGCTTAATAAAAGGTATTTTGCCTTTGAACAGTTCCCAGCTGTTACTGTGTTTACCAGGGTTACAGAGTAGATTTTGACTCCAAAGGAAACAGCTTTATGATCATACCTTCGCAGGGAGGACATGACATGGGGGTGTTGCAACTTTCTCCCATATTTGAGAGTATGCGTTCCAGTATGTTGGAGCCTCTGGTGGGTGGATGCACTAACTGGTGAATAGTCACTGTATTTACAAAGTCCAGGAACTTCTGTACCTGCAGATTTGAGGCCATGTAGGCGTCTTAGTCTATAAAGGGGTATTTAAAATCCCCCATTAATATGGTATCCCGATTCGATAGTAAATGTCTCCAGTGAATCCAAGTATATGCTCTGAGTTTCTTGGGACATAAATGAGTGAGCTATAGTTAGCTAGGATATGGTACGGGATTTTATCTATGGTGATCTGAGAGTGGAGAAACTCCAGCATGTCATCTTGTTTAACCACAGAGGTATGCTTGTTATTGATGGATATTGAGATGCCTTCACCTTTAGTCCAGTCTGTGCAGCTACTGGTTTAAAAGTGTGGAAGCCACTAAAACCTTGCACTACTACGGTACTTTCTGTGGCTCGAAAAGTACAGTTTTGTGCCTACCATAAATGTAGATGCCCGATAGGTATGCATCTGCAGTCATCACATATGGGTTGTCCTGCCTCAGGCAGCCCTTCGGTCGGCCAGATTCCAAAGTCTGGGTCTGGCCTCGGCTGATGTCGCACTTTCCCCGACGTCAGAGCGTCTGGGGTATAAAAGCATCAGCCGATGCCATCTTCCTCAGTTTTTCTTGCCCCAGATGCCAGGTGCCCTTCTAGGAAGGCTAAATTTGTATAAAAGCAATAAAATTCCAAACATTTGCAAAAATATATATATATATATATATATATATATGTATATACAAACAAATACACCATAATAGATTCCCCCAGCAAGCTAAAAGAGGGGTAAGCACCCTAGGAATACCACAGAGGGGTAGGAGGGAGGGTAAACCTGACTGCAGATGCATACCTATCGGACATCTACATTTATGGTAGGTACAAAACTGTACTATGTCCTTCAAGGATGCATCTGCAGTCATCACATATGGGTAGAATACCATAGTCAAACTGGGGGTGGAGGTACTAAGTGAAGGATGGTGTAGTTAAAATACCCTGCAGGACTGCCGTAGCAAAACCTGCTCCAGATCTGGAATATAAAGGCAAATTGTAATGCTTGGCAAATGTATGCACGGAGCTCCATGTAGCAGCTTCTAAAATGTCTTTGGTAGCCACCCCTCTTAGGAAGGCTGTGGTGGTGGCTGCGGCTCTCGTGGAATGAGGTCTAATGTTAGCTGGCACAGTCTTTCCATGAAAAGAGTAACAAAAACGAATGCAATTTCCTATCCATTTCAAAATTGTCTGTTTGGAAATTGCTTTTCCTTGTACCCCAGCAGCATATGCTACAAACAACTGGTCAGTTTTTCTGTAACCTTTAGTTCTGTCCAAATAGTAGCGTAGTTGTCTGTGTATGTCCAGGGTGTGCAGAAGTCTCTCCCCTTTATTTTGTGGCTGTGGGAAGAATGTAGGCAAGTGAATAGCTTGGTTCAAAGATACCCTGGATACCACCTTTGGCATGAATGTAGGATTGGTCCTCAAAGAAACTCTGTCCTGATGAAAGATAAGGAATGGCTGTACCGCCATTAAAGCTTGTAGCTCAGATACTCTTCTTGCTGAGGTTATGGCCAGAAGGAAGGCAGTTTTCCAAGACAAAAACTGTACATCTGCCGATGCTGCTGGTTCAAAGGGAGGAAGTGTTAGTTTTTCCAACACGAAATTCAGGTCCCAAGTAGGTAGAGGTGGTTTCCTTGGAGGATTAATGTTTTTGATTCCTCTTAGAAACTGTCTTAGTAGAGGGTGAGAGAAGACAGGTGGACTTAGATTGTATTCTGCTGAGATTGCTGAGGCATGTATCTTGATGGAAGAGTAAGACAGTCCACTGTGGGACAATTCTGCCAAATATTCCAGTACATATGCCATATTCATCGCAGTCACATCTAGGCCCTTTGCAGTGTTCCAGGTGTGAAATCGTTTCCATTTTGCTGTATATGCCTTCCTTGTGGAAGGTCGGCGAGCTTCCATAACAATATCCTTCACTCTCTGGGATAGGTTATCCTGAGGAGGAGTCATGGTATTCTCCAGGCAGTTAGCTGCAAGGTGTTCAGGTTGGAGTGTAGAGTCCTGAAATTGTGCTGCGTCAGTAGGAGTGGCCATAGGGGGAGAGGCCATGGTTTTGTCTGTGACAAGCTCTTTAATAGTGGGTACCAGTGCTGTCTTGGCCAGTTTGGGGCTATCAGGATTACTCTGGGCTGCTCTGTCCTGATCTTCAGTAGGACCTTGGTCATTAGTGGAAGATGTGGGAAAGCATACACTGTTAGAGCTTTCCAGCTGAAAGAGAGAGCGTCCACTTTCCATGCTTGTGGGAGGTATGTCCTTGAGCAGAATTTCTTCAGTTGATGATTTAGAGGGGAAGCGAACATATCTATTTCCGGCCTTCCCCATGACTGTGCGATTTGTAAGAAGATGTCTGGGTGTAGCATCCATTCGTGTGCATCCATGGTAGTTCTGCTTAAGCTGTCTGCCAGTGTATTGTCTTTCCCTGGCACGAACTGGGACTGTAGCTGTATGTTGAGTTTCAATGCCAGTTCCCATAGATTCATTGTCAGTCTGCAAAGAGGGTAGGAATGGGTGCCTCCTTGCTTGTTTATGTACCACATAACTGTGGTGTTGTCTGTCCTTATGAGCAGGTGGCCTTGCTGAAGGAAAGGTTTGAAGGCCTCGATTGCGTGTATCACTGCCAGCAATTCCTTTTGGTTTATGTGCATGCGCAACTCTTTGTGACCATAGCCCTTGTATACATCTGTCCTCCATGTGCGCTCCCCAACCTTGGTCTGAAGCGTCCGTGGTGATGGTTTGGTTGGCTCTTGGCTTGCTGAAGGGCAGCCCGCTGTTCGACTGGCAGGCTTGAGCCCACCACAGGAATTCCTTTTGAAGGCAAGGAATGAGTGGGATCAGAGCTTCTAAGCTGTGACTGTGCTGAGTCCATAAACTTCTTAGGTACCATTGTAATTTCCTCATATGAAGCCTTGCTTGTGGAATCAGAAGAATGCAAGATGCCATGTAACCAAGGGCCTGCAGGATTTTCCTTGCAGTCATCTGAGTTTGTCTTGAGAGATTCTGAAAGTAAACTGGTAGCGGTTCTTGTTTTTCTTCTGTGAGGAAAGCCATCTGGGTGGTTGTGTCTAGATCCGCACCCAGAAAAGTTATTCTTTGGGATGGAACCAGTCTTGATTTGTGGATGTTGACTGTATATCCCAAGGCCTGTAACAGGTGGATGGCATAGTCCAAGTCCTTTAACAAAGTCTGCTTGCTGTCTGCTTGTATTAGGCAGTCGTCCAGATAAGGGTAGATTTGAATCCCCTGAAGTCTGCAGTGTGCAATTACTGATGCCAGGCATTTCGTGAATACTCTGGGCGCAGTAGATAAGCCAAAGGGCAATGCTGAGAATTGATAATGCTCTGACCCTGTAAGAAATCTGAGGTGTCTTCTGCAGCTTTGTCGAATAGGGACATGCAGGTATGCCTCCTTGAGGTCTAGAGTCACCAGCCAAGACCCCTTGCCCAGCATGGGAAGGAGTTGCTGTAGAGTCAGCATTTTGAATTTTGGCACAATGAGGTACATATTCAGTGCGGACAAGTTGAGAATAGGCCTCCATTGATTTTCTTTTCTTGGAACAAGGAATAATCTTGAGTAAAATCCCTGGCCTTGTTCTGAAAGAGGTACCTTTTCTATGGCTTTCATTTGCATTAAGTTGGTAATTTGCTTCAAAGCCTCTGCCCTCTGATTTGGTGGCAGGTTTGGCATGCCTTTTCTTTTTGGCAGTGAGTGGAAATGGAACCTGTATCCTTTGTCTATTATTTGCAGTGTCCATGTGTCCCCTGTAATGCTGTGCCAATTTTTTGAGAATAAAGAAAGCTTTCCGCCCAAAGGTGCTTCTAATTGAGCCCTGGTCGGCGGAGTCAAAATAAAGTCATTGAGTCTGTCCTGGTGTAGCAGTTGTAGTTCCTGCACTACCTCTCTGGTTGGGAGGCTGCCACTGACGGCCTCTGTAGGAGCCTCTAGCTTGCCCTCTACCTCTGGCACGTCTATTCCTGCCTCTTTGAGATCTATCTGAGTCCGGAAAGGACCAATTTTTAGTAGGCCAATTTCTGCTGAATCTCGGTGGTTGGACTTGCAGAAAGTCTTTAACTGTTTGCACAGATTTTGCCTTTTCTTCAAATTTCTTTAAAACCTCTTGAGCCGTGGAACCAAATAATTTTTGCTTTTCCATAGGAGCATCCAAAAGCTTAGCTTTAACATGGTCTGGCAGAGATTGTTCCTTCAGCCAGGCATGCCTACGTATAACTGCACCTGTCATAGCTGATCTACATGAAGCTTCCAATGCATCATAACCACACTGCAAGAAATGGTTACTAACCTGCTGGGAGTTATGCACCAGATCCTGAAGGGATTTACGATCAAGGGGTTCAGAAGAGGACAGTTTCTTGTGCAATTCATCTAGTAAATACTCTTGATACTGTATCATATGGAATTGACAGTTTAATGCCCTCATGGAAAGAGTTGCAGAAGTATACACTTTCTTACCCCATCTCTCTAATGCTCTGGACTCCCTTTCAGAGGGTAGAGGATTTTTAGCAGTGGCAGCTGCAACCCCTTTAGGGCCCTGGGAAATAGTTTCTGGATCAGCAGAGTGGGCCTTGTACAGGTGAAAATGTGAGTCCGGGACCCTGTAGTACCTATCAGGTTTGGCAGGAGCCGGAGGGAGAGAGTCAGGGGCAGTACAAGCATCTGAACAGACATCATCAATTACATTCAAAACAGGAGGTATAGCTAAGGGCCTGTGCTGAGGTAAATGCAAAAAGGTCCTTAATCTTTTTCTGGAATCAGAGAATTCCTGACCCTGCCATTGAAAATGTTCTCTCATAGTGTATAATGTTTCTCCAAAAGAAAACTCTTCAGGAGGGGAGGCCGAGGGGATAGATTCTTCAGCATCAGAATCCTCGTAGGCCGAATAAACCTCCTCCTGGTGGTCTGACAGAGCAGAGCCATCCGTGGACTCATCTGAGGACTGTGGATCAGAGGGCTCAACCCTGGGCCTTTTGTCAATAGGTGGTTGAGAGCCCCTGTCCGGATGAGGTTGGGAGCCTCTAATTAATGAAATCAGATCCTCTGCTAGGGTAAGAATCTGAGAGCTAGAAGAAGGTCTCAGAGGAAACTTTGGGAGGCAAAGCCTTAGAAAGTTTAGCAGCCTTAGCCCTAGAGAAAGCCTTAATGGACATGGAAGCAGGGGGTCTGGCTGCACCACGTGCAGGAGTAGACTTATCTAAGGTAATGGTGTTGGAAGGTTCCTGGACACCGGTTTCAGTAGGTAATTCAATGACCGACTCGGCCGGGGCCTCCAGGGCCGAGGTAGTCGGTTGTGTGGTTTCGGTAGTTGGAAGTACCAAGGACTCTTTCAGCCGAGACCGAGACACTCGCGGTAGGCCTGACCGAGGTTTCAGCCGAAACCGCGGCCCGCGTGTGTCGGTCCTTGTCCTTCCGTTTTTTGACTAAATGCGAAGTCGGAGTTTCCGACGGCATTTTATAAGCAAAACTAGCCCCAAAAAACTCCTCTGCAAACTCCGACCGACGTCTAAGAGTTTGTCGGTTGAAGGAAGCACAGGCTGAACAGGCCGAGACGTCGTGGTCTGGGCCTAGGCAGGGGAGGCAGTAAGAGTGGAAATCCTTATGAGGTATTTGTTTCCCACAGGTTAAACAATTATTAACTTTATCTGACATCGGCTGAGGCAAGAAAGAGTCCCCAACGGGGTACTTGGCTTTTTCGAAGTCTTCTGTAGCTGAATCACAGGAGCTGACCGACCGGCACTTGTGAACTGCTTCTGCTTCGGGCACCACGCGGCAAGAAAGACTGAGGAAGATGGCGTCGGCTGATGCTTTTATACCCCAGACGCTCTGACGTCGGGGAAAGTGCGACATCAGCCGAGGCCAGACCCAGACTTTGGAATCCGGCCGACCGAAGGGCTGCCTGAGGCAGGACAACCCATATTTGATGACTGCAGATGTATCCTTGAAGGACATCCATGTCTTGGTAAATGCACAGATGTCTATACTTCGAGGGTGAGGGCGGCGTGTGTTTGTTTGTTAGACTCCTGACACTGAGAAGTAACACCTTGAGTTGCAGTTGAGATGATTTTATTATCTCAGTAGGTTTGTCAATATGGCACAGTATAAAAAAAGTCTTTATAAGGGTAAAGTTTTAGCCAGTATTTGAAAGCCTAGTAGGGACAGACGTAGACAATCCTTGTTAAAGCAATGGGCTCTGTTAACCATGTCCACCCATACTGACATCTAGATCCCCTCAGAATCACACTAGAAACTGAGCTAATTGTTAAAACCAATCATCTTTTGTTCATACTGTGGCTTCATCCTTGGTGAAGGTAGTATATTGCTCAACGAGACACACAGCCTATGAACTCCATAATGTCTTTCTTCATATAATATAGGGAGGTACATCTCAGGTCATTTACACCTATGTAGACTATGATGGAACCATACTGGTACCTGTAGTGTAATGACTTGAATGCATGTGTAAATTGGCAGATCCTGGCTCCAGATAGTCAACTAACCATTTTCTTGTTCAGCCTGGTTAGAGGGGCATCAGTATGTCTTACAATGGAGTCCCTTATGACTAGAGTCCTGGGAAGTGTGTTTGCTTATCTTTTGGACTTGTGTTTGGAACTCCACTGTGTGTGGTTGTATGTGTAGTGGTAGGTATGGGTTTTGCTGGGTGCTTTTGGACTTGCCGAGGAAACACTTTGCCAATGGGTGATCCAGAAGGTCCTTGTTATTTAGGAAGATTTAATTTTAAGTGTCTCAGCATATATGGTCTATGTGTGTGCAGCTTTACCAACGTGACATGAGCTTGTAGAAGAGTGTTTAGCCTCCAGTGACACTGAATATATACACCTTTTTCAAACTGTGTCTCTTACTTTAAGGATTAAGTGGTTGTCAGTAAACATGTGACAATTGCTACATTGTCTCATGATACCCATATCGACCAAGATGGCTGCAGAGAAATTACAAAACTGCATACCAATACTGTCTAGTCCTTTAAATGGTGAGCTCCACTGGTGTAGCATACTGGAGCTTACCAGAGGTTATTAAGGGTGCACTACTGGGGCAGACAAGGCCATAAAATCATAAATTCTATTACATTTAATAGTATTGCCACTTGATGTATGAACAAACTGCTTTAAGCTTGTTGGCTCACAAGGTTTTTGCTCTATAAAGTACAGTTTTGTACCTACCATAAATGTAGATGTTCGAAGATCCACATTGCTGCAGTCCTTACACTTGGGTAGTCCGCTGTCCTCGGTCGGCCCGAATATCAAAGTATAAGGCTGACGTCGGTCAAGGCGCGTTTGACTGACATCAGGACGTCAGGGTACAAATGCGCATGACCGACGTCATATCCTCAGTCTTTTCTTGCCCCAGATGTCAGAAGACCCTAAAAATAAAGGTCAAAACCAAAATACAGCAAACAACCAACCAACCACCCTTGCACTAATTATATGTACAATATATACAATATACACAATATTTACAACCCAACCCACACAACCACCTCTAACTACAGAGGGAAGGAGGGAGGGTATTGACTGCAGCAATGTGGATCTTGAACATCTACATTTATGGTAGGTACAAAACTGTACTATGTTCTTCATCTCACATTGCTGCAGTCCTTACACTTGGGTAGAATCCCAAAGCAGAGGTAAGGGAGGATGGCCAAACTACAAGGAAGCAGGAGCTGCCAAAATGCCCTGCAAAACAGCAGTGGCAAAACCAGCCCTGGATTTAGAGTAAAGTGGCAGGTGATAATGCCTAGAGAAAGTATGCACTGAACTCCAAGTAGCTGCCTCCAAAATATCCTTGGTTGCCACTCCCTCAAAAAGGCTGTTGAAGTGGCAGTAGCCCTAGTGGAATGAGGCCTAATCCCAGCTGGAATCTCCTTGCCATGATGGGAATAACAGAAAGCAATGCAAAACCCAATCCACTTAGAAATAGTTTGTTTTGACACAGGCTTGCCCTGAGAACTCAAAGCAAAAGAAACAAACAACTGCTGAGACTGCCTGAACCCTTTAGTTCTGTCCAAATAATATCGCAACTGCCTGTGTACATCTAAAGTGTGCAAAATCTTTTCCCCTTTATTTTGGGGATTTGCATAAAAAGTAGGCAAATGAATAGTTTGGTTTAAAGCCACACTAGAAACCACCTTAGGCATAAAGGAAGGATTAGTACGCAAAGATACCCTAGCCTTATGGAAAATCAAAAAAGGCTCAACCGCCATAAGGGCCTGTAATTCAGAAACCCTTCTTGCAGAGGTAATGGCCAACAAAAAGGCAGTCTTCCATGATAAATATTTAAACTCAGAAGTAGCTGCAGGCTCAAAAGGTTGTAGAGTGAGTTTCTCCAACACAAAATTGAGATCCCAAGCAGGAGTAGGAGCTCTACGTGGGGGTCTTATATTCTTTGCCCCTCTAAGAAATTGCTTGAACAAAGGATGAGAAAACAATGGAGGGTCACATTCATAGTGAGCTGAAATTGCTGCAGCATGAACCTTAATAGAAGAGAAGGACAAACCTTTGTCCAGTAACTCAGTAAGATATTGAAGAGCCACACTTAAATTAGGCTCAGAAACATCAAAATCCTTTGCTGCACTCCAAAATAAAAATCTCTTCCATTTATCTGCGTGCACTTTCCTTGTACTACGCCTTCTAGCTTCCAAAAATCACATTCAAAACTTGTTGTGGAAGTTGAGACCTTCTATGGTTCAAAACAGAATATGCCAGGCTGTTAGGTGAAGAGAGTGAAGTTTGACATTGAGCAAATGGCTGTCCTCCTGTGACAACAGGTGTGGAATCGAAGGCAAAGGCCATGGAGGCTTCCGTACCAGACTTCTCAGTAATGGGTACCAGTGCTGTCGAGGCCAATCTGGAGCTATTAAAATCATCCTTGGCTTGTCCTGTCTGACCTTTAGAAGTACCTTTGGGAGAAGAGGCAGAGGTGGAAAGGCATACACATGAAGATTGCTCCAATTGAAAGAAAGAGCATCCACTTTCCAAGCTGTGGGATGAAACCTTTTTGTGCAAAACTTTGGCAGCTGATGGTTTAGTGGAGAAGCGAACAGATCTATGTCTGGAGTTCCCCATGACACTGTCAATTTCTGAAATACATGAGGATCCAATTTCCACTGTGGGGATCCATAATTGCCTGCTCAACACATCTGCTAAGGAGTTCTGTGCTCCTGGCAGAAACCTTGCCTGAAGATTGAGCTGTAAACTGAGAGCAGTCTCCCACAAAATCATTGCTTGCCTGCATAGAGGATAAGAATGTGTTCCCCTTGCTTGTTGATGTACCACATGACAGTTGTGTTGTCTGTTAGAATCAACACCTGCCCTGGAAGAAGTAAATCCTTGAAAGCTATTAATGCAAACTGGACTGCTAACATCTCCTTCAGGTTGATATGTAGATGTTGTAGTCTGGCAGGCCACTTGTCTTGTATCCACTTTCCATTCAGATGAGCTCCCCAAGCTTTGTCTGAGGCATCTGTCGTTAAAATCTGACTCGCCTCTGGCCGGGTCACAGAGAGTCCCTTGTTTAGGTGACATTCCTGAGCCCACCACAAAAATTCCTTTTGAATGCAAGGTATTATTTGAATGACAGTGTCCAGATCCTGGCAGTGCTGTGTCCATACATTTTGAGATACCATTGCAGCTTCCTCATATGCAGTTTGGCATTGGGAAGCACCAGAATACAAGATGCCATGAACCCTAAGGCTTGAAGGACTGTCCTTGCAGTCAGCCCGGACTGATGAGATAGTTGATAGAAGTAAAGGGAAAGACTCTTTTGTTTGTCCGGGGTTAAAAGGCCATCTGGGATGCTGTATTCAGTCTTACACCCAGAAAGCACATGTCCTGAGAGGGTACTAGACTGGACTTTATTTCGTTCACAGAATACCCCAGGCATCTTAGCACTGCTATCACATATTCCAAATGATGAAGAAGCTCTTCCCTTCCTTGAGCCAGAATCAGGCAGTCATCCAAATAAGGATAGATCTGTATTCCTTTTAGCCTGAAGAAAGCTATCACTGGAGCCAGAACTTTCGTGAACACTCTGGGCGCAGTAGATAAGCCAAAGGGCAATGCAGAGAACTGATAGTGAGAAGTCCCAGCTCGAAAACGCAGATACTTCCTGCAACTTAGTCTGATAGGAACATGAAGGTAAGCCTCCTTGAGATCCAAAGTTACCATCCAGTGAACTTTGCCCAGCAGAGGTAAAAGCTGTTGTAACGTCAACATTTTGAACTTGGGAATGTCCAGATAAGTGTTGAGGATAGATAAATCCAAAATTGGTCTCCACGTGTTCCCCTTCTTTGGTACTAGGAACAGGCGAGAATAAAATCCTAGGCCCACTTCTGGCATAGGGACCGGCTGTATGGCCCCTAGTTGAAGTAACAGAGAAATTTGCTTGTGAGCCTCTATTCTTTGTTGAGGAGGAACGCCTGGCATGCCTCTGAAAGGAGGCAAGGTATGGAAATAAAACCTGTAACCTTGGTGTATGATATCCAATACCCATCTGTCTTGGGTAATTAAACTCCAATTTTCTTTGAAAAGTGCCAACCTTCCTCCCAAAGGTGCTGCCAGACGAGAAGGCTCTGGCAGCTGAAAAGGTAGGTCATTGGGTCTGTTTACGAAAGGACTGACCCCTGCCCTCACCTGAAGACTGTGCAGGAGAACTCCCTGTTCTAGGCCTGAAAGAGCCCTGAGCTCTGCCCCTACCACGTCTAGATCTACCCCTAGACTGGGAATCATAAGAAGGATACGTCCACCCTTTAGCAGGCCAATTTCTACTAAACTTTGGAGGCTGAACCTGCAAAAAATCTTTAACAGTCTGCATAGACTTAGCCTTGTCTTCCATTTTCTTCAAAACTGCCTCAACAGGAGAACCAAACAACACATCAGATTGTAAAGGAGCATCTAAAATCCTAGTTTTAACATGGTCAGATAAATTGTGATCCCTCAGCCAGGCGTGCCTGCGAAGAACTGACCCAGTGGCAGCCACCCTAGACGAGGCCTGTACAGCATCAAAACCACATTGCAAAGAATGCTTACCCACCTGTTCAGAAACATGTACTAAATCTTGTAACTCTTTACTATCAATACCTTCTGCCAGAGCATCAACCTTAGACTTCAACTGTGATAGTTTTGGTATTTTAACATGTGAAACTGGCAATTCAAAGCCCTCATAGCTAGAGTGGAAGAAGTATAAACTTTCTTTCCCCATCTATCCAAGGCCCTGGCTTCTTTATCTGCAGGAACCGGATTCTTGACAACAGAAGCCTTAACACCTTTAGGCCCCTGGCTAACAGTTTCTGGGTCTGCCCTAGGACTCTTAAAAAGATACTTATGAACTTCAGGCACCCTGTAATACCTATCCGGTTTAACAGGAGCAGGAGGCAAAGAATCAGGATTAAGAGAAGCCTCTGTAAAAACATCTTCCACTACATCCAAAACAGGAGGTATAGCCAAAGGCCTATGCTGGGGTAAAAACAAAAATTCCCTAAGCCTTTTCCTGGAATCAGAGAAGTCCTGACCTTCCCACTTAAAATGCTCCCTCATGGAATGAAGAGTTTCTGAAAAAGAAAAATCCTCAGGAGGAGAAGCAGAAGGAGTAGAATCATCCACATCAGAATCAGAATAAAAAGAGTACTCCTGCAAGTCTTCAGCCGAAGACTCTGAAACATCCGAAGCCTGCTCAAAACTCCCTAGCTCAGGCTCCACCCTAGGTCTCTTATCAGGAGGGGGCAAAGAACCCCTAATCAGAGTAATCAAATCTTCTGCCATTTTAAGCATATGCTTCTTGGGCACAGTTCCAGAAGAACTAGGGGTGACACCAACTGAAGCTAAACCTGGCCTGCCTGTAGGAGAAGCCTTGGAAACAGAAGGAGAGGGCCTAACCACCCTAGGCAGGGAGGGGAGTATAGTAACCTGAGAAGCCCCTTCACCCTGACCTGCCTCCTGAGAGGCCACATCCTGCAATAATAAGGTCTCTCCCTGGGATCCCAAAGAAACCTCCGGTGGAACCACCGGCTCCACCGACACCTCTAAAGAACCGGCGTCCGGTACGGACGGTTCTTCTAGCCTAGGCTTCACTGCTTTGTCCTTGCGCTTCTTCAAAGAAGCGGGTGTCGGAGCATCCAACGGCATTTTATAATTGCACCGCTTCCCAAAGACTAACCTGGCACAATCTAATCTCCTCTTTATAGTGCGCTTATTAAATCTAGCACAAGAGCGACACCCAACAACGTCGTGCTCAGGCCCTAAACAAGGAATACACAAAGTATGATAGTCTCTATGCGGTATCTGTTTCCCACAAGAAATACAATTATTCACTTTTTCTGACATCCGGTAAACCACTGAGGCAAGAAAAAACTAAAATATTCCCCAACGGGGTACTTAGCCAACTTTGACTCGGTCTGAAACTCCGGAATCGAAAAATTTCAGAACGCCAACCGGCACTTGCAATACTGCTTCTGCATCGGACCATGCGGCAAAAAAGACAGAGGATATGACGTCGGTCATGCGCATTTGTACCCTGACGTCCTGATGTCAGTCAAACGCGCCTTGACCGACGTCAGCCTTATACTTTGATATTCGGGCCGACCGAGGACAGCGGACTACCCAAGTGTAAGGACTGCAGCAATGTGAGATGAAGACCATTTACTGGTTTAGGATAGTTCTATTAGGAAAATCTGCTTTCTAGACATGTGTTTCTGTACACAGCACTGCTGACTGCCACTGCACAGTAAACAGCTCTGCGCAAACCCACTGAATTTATACCAGCACCGTGGTGGTGCAGCGGTAGCATTGTTTCCTCACAGCAAGAGGTCCTCCTGTTCGATTCTCGGCTGGAGTGCCTTCTGTGTGGAGTCTGCATGTCCTCCCCGCGATCGAGTGGCGTTCGAAAGACATGCATGAATGGGCTTGCCTTCGTTGAAGGTTGGGCGTCGGGCTGGCAACTCAGCACCATAAAAATCATCATTAGCGGACCGGAGTTCCGCTGTGGTGACCCCTAACCTGGAAAAGCCAAAAAGACAAACAACAACTGGAAAAACAGAAAATTTACTAAAGCACCCTCTGGCCAATAAAACAACTACACTTAGAGGCCTTTTGTGTTTTTCCCATTTCAGATAGACCAGGCAAACACCTCTTGCCACAAGATGACTAATCCCAGTCCTCCAAATGTATAACACAGTAAGAAGAATCCCACAAGTGCAATGCTACTACAATCAACCTAAACAACTAGCTAGAAATCCCATATAAAAGGGGATTTCAAAGCAGTCTAACAGCAGCAACAGTGACAGGAAAAGCACTTAAGTAAATTAGAAGTTATGTACCTACTATAACGTTCCATGTTAGTTGTCTTCTCTCGCCTTCTTTCTTGCTGGATGGGTTCGGAGCCGATCCTCTGCTCCGACTCGGCTTAGCTTGAGAACTCCTTTTACCAGCTCGAGGCAACCCTATATCCCATGATGCAAGGCGAGACTACCTCAGATCTCGTTTGGTAGCTAAATAACCCTGCCAATAATACTAATCCCAAAGGAAGAGCAAAACTAACCTAGAAGAACTAGGCAAAAAGTTCTTAAGATAGACTCTCTAAGAACTAAGGAGAGTGAATCTGAAGAAGAGAAACTCTTCAAGATCTGTCCAGGCCAGGGGGAAGGAGGGAGGGAGAAGAAGAAGCAGAGAAGACAACTAACATGGAACGTTATGGTAGGTACATAACTTCTAAATGTTAAGTTGTCAATCTCGCCTTCATTCTTGCTGGATGGGACCGCGTCCCTAGCACCTGTATCCCGGGTGGCTCAATGGAACAGACTCTTGAGTACTGTGGAACCAAAACTGGCTCTGTCCCTGGAGGCCAAATCTAATTTGTAATGAGAGACAAAGGTATGAGGAGTGGCCCAAGTAGCTGCTGCACAAATGGTATCAATGGGTAGCCTATCCTGAAAAGCTGTAGAAGTGGATAGGCTCCTGGTTGAGTGTTCGTTCGGTTTTGAGGGTAGTTGCTTGCCTCTGAGCGAATACACGTATGAAATGGTGGAAGATAACCATCTGGACAAGGTCACTTTTGATACTGGGAGACCTTTCCTGTTTTCTGCATAGGAGACAAATAATTGATCTGATTTCCTGAATTGTTTAGTTCTATGCAAATAATATCTGAGCTGACGATGGACATCCAAAAAATGCAGCTTTTGTTCAGCTCTGTCAGAATAATTTGGGAAAAAAACTGGTAGATCGATGGATTGTTTAATATTAGTTTGAGAGACAACTTTGGGAAGAAAGGATGGATTTGTTCTCAAGGATACCCTGTCCTTGTGAAAGACCAAGTAAGGGGAACGGATGCAGAGAGCTTGAATCTCGGATACCCTCCTTGCTGAAGTGACAGCCAGTAAGAATATTGTTTTCCAGGTCAGTAACTTCAAGGAGCATGAAGCAGACGGTTCGAAGGGGGGTAAAATCAAGGATGCTAACATCAAATTCAGATCCCATTGTGGAGGAGGATGTCTTATTGGAGGCTTTAGGAGAAAAACTCCTCTCAGAAAAGCTTTGCATAGTCTATGTGACATAATGTTATGATCTTGCAAGCCAACATGATATTTGGAAATAGCCGCCAGTTGAACTTTGACTGTTGATCAAGAAGATCCTGACTGAAAAACTTCAGCCAGAAAATCTAAAATAGAATGCACAGGTGCAGTAAAGGGATCAATGTGCCTGGAGTTTGCCCAAAGGGAAAAACGTCGCCACTTGCTAGCATAAACCGTTCTGGTGGACGACTTCAAAGAAGCTATTAAGATATCTCTGACAGGATCAGAGATCATAGGAAGCCTGGCTAGGGAAGGAAGTGGAGCAACCAAGCAGTGAGGTTGAGAGAACGAATGGCCCGGTGCTGTTGACCCAATTGGTGGATCAAAAGGTCCGGAACTGGGTCCAGATGCCAAGGCTGCACCAGGAGGTGACGATGTAGGGTCGGAAACCAAATTTGTCGAGGCCAGTAAGGGGCAATGAGAATCAACTTGGCTCTCAAAACGGTAGCTTTCTGAATGACCTGTGGAATTAAGGGGAAAGGAGGAAAGGCGTACAGAAGTCCCCGGGGCCAATCCTGGGTTAGAGAGTCTCTCAGGGGTTGGCCTGGTAGGGGAAAGAGGGTGAAGAAGTCCAGGCATTTGTTGTTTTGGGGTGTAGCAAAAAGGTCGCAACAAGGAGTGCCCCACTTCAGAAATATCTCGTCCACTATCGATTGATTGAGAGACCACTCGTGAGGCATGAGTATGGCTCTGCTCAGTCTGTCCGCTAAGAGGTTGGACCTGCCGGGGATGTGCGTTGCTATCAGAAACCGATGAGAGGAGATTGCCCATTGCCAAAGTCTAAGAGCTTCTCGACACAAAGGATAGGACCTGGTCCCGCCCTGCTTGTTGATGTACCAGACCACAGACATGTTGTCCGTTTGAACTGCAATAGTCCCCGCGGGAAGAAAGTCGTTGAGGGCTTGCAACGTTAAAAGCACCGCTCTCATCTCCAGGACATTTATATGCAGATGGTATTCGATGGGTTGCCAAGTCCCGTGGACCATCCTCCCCTGATAATGCCCCCCCTCACCCGATCAGAGAGGCATCCGTAGTGACTGTGGCAACCGGAGGAGGGGGAACAAATGGTCGGCCCTGATGAAGTAGAGGGGAAGATATCCACCAGGTTAGATGAGTTCTGCACGATTGTGTAACCAAGATTTCGTGCCTCATGGGAAGGTTCTGGAACGACCACTGAGTGAATAGCATCCACTGCAGAAGACGCATGTGGAAGCGAGCTAATGGTAGAAGTACAATGGCCGCAGCCATAAGACCTAGAACCTTCAGAACCAATCTGGCTTTGACTTTGCTGCTCTGCAATAAGATCCAAACGTATTTTTGGATGTCCAGAATTCTCTGATCTGTTAGTCTGGCTAACATACTGACGGTGTTTAATTCTGCGCCTATAAAGGTGATAGATTGGCAAGGCAGCAGAGAAGATTTTTCGAAATTCACCGATATTCCCAACCTTTTGCAAAGTTGCAGAGAGTAGTCTCTGCTCTGAAGAAGCTGATGCTTGGTGGTGGCGGAGAGGAGCCAGTCGTCTAAAAAAGGAAACACCTGGAATCCTTGACGTCTCAGATGAGCTGTGACCACTGCCATGCATTTGGTAAACACTCTGGGGGCTGAAGTGAGGCCAAAGGGCAGGGCTCTGAATTGATAATGACTGGTCCCTAGCCGAAAGCGGAGAAACCTCCTGGAGCGCCTGTGTATTTTTATGTGATAGTACGCGTCCTGAAGGTCTATCGAGCACATCCAGTTGTCCTTGCCCAGAAAGGGCAGAATGGACTGAAGCGTGACCATCCGGAATCTTGCCTTTTTGACAAATCTGTTTAGATTGCTCAGGTCTAAAATAGGTCTCCAATCTCCCGTCCTTTTGGGGATCAAAAAGAACCTCGAGTAGACGCCGGATCCTACTTGGTCTGCTGGAACAGTCTGGACGGCTCTTTTTTCTAGGAGCTTTGAAACCTCCTGTATTGCCAAATCCCTTTGACCGGGTGAGATGTCTGGAAGGGATTGGTGAGGTACGGGATACCTTTCGAAGGGGATTTTGTAACCCTCGGATATGATCGACTGTACCCACATGTCTTGTGAAAGGGAACGCCAGGCTACTGGGTACAGCGATATCCTTCCCCCGACTGCCTCCAAGGGTGGACAGTCGGGCAACACCTCAGGGATGCTAAAAGGGCTCATCAGGAAGAGGCTCCCTGTTGCCCTGATTTTGGGGACCCCCCCTGCCTCTAGGGCGGCATCTGTTATTTTTACCCCCTCTGCCTCTGGGGGTAAACTGACCACGTGTGTCCGGCGCTGCTCCTTGGGCTTTACGGAACCACATCTTTCCTCCTTTCTGACCCTTGGTATAGGGTCTAGAAGGGGTGGAAAAATGGACTCCTACGGCAGAAAGAGTTTTGCCGTCTTGCTCACACCTGGTCAAGGTTTCCTTCACCTGAGGTCCGAACAAAGCCGAACCGTCAAAGGGGGTATTGGTGAAGGACGCCTTAAAGGGGTCCGCGAAATTACAAAGCCGTATCCAGGCTTGACGCCTAAGAGCCACTCCTGTTGCCTGCGGCTCTGCTCGCTCCATTGGCTGCATAGGATATGAGCCGCATGGAGGAGTTGGTTAAAGAATTTAGGATTGCTAGCTGTGAGGCAATCTTGTCCTGAGCCCCAGCAGCTGAAGGATCCTGAACCACTTCACCTAGTTCCTTGAGAATATCTCTTTGACGTCTGGTGAAATGACAAAGGTAGTTCAGCGAACGCATAGCAAAGGTCGCTGAAGAAAATATCCGCTTGCCATACCTATCCATGGTCCTAAAATCTTTGTTAGGAGGATGGACAGGCACGGAAGGATCCGCAAGTTCCTTCTTGGTGGCCGCCGCCACCACCATAGCATCCACAGAGACGTCCTTAGAAAGAAACTGCTTGTCTGAAGGGGCCGTAATAAATTTGGATAGCCTCCTGGGGACAGGTTCCACAGAATCCAGGGCTGCCCACGCCTTCCGAGCCACTACCTGCATATGTGGGTCGAAAGGCAGAGACACCCAGGAGGTGGGAGGGTCGGGATCCAAAAGCCTCCAGGTATACCGACTCATCCTCGGAGGGGTCAATGGAAGGCCAGTTCCCCCTCTGTTTGAGGAGTTCAAGGATGTCTGAAAAGGAGACATCCTCAGAGGGGGACCGTGGGGAACCCTACGACTCATCTAAGTCGGTATCAGATGTTGTAGACTCAGGGGAGTCTGTGTGTTTCCTCTTACACGTCCTCTTCCGAGGGGGTTCCCCTGCGGGATCAGGAGAAACCTCGGAAGAGGAAGTTATTCCCAATGGGGAAACCTGGGGCGATGGATCCCTGGGCCTGAGAGCAAGAGGCTGGCAAGAGACATCAACAGGCACCGAAGAGGGAGGAGCTAAAGGGATGGACCGTTGACCTGGCTCAGGTGCCAGGACACTCCTCATCACCTCAAAGGCTCCCCTCCCAGGGAGACCAGAATATTCCCGCTCCGAGGAGACAGGAATTCCCGGTTCCACTGAGAGAGAAGGCTCCGAGGCCGATGTCGGTGCCGAGCTTACCAAAGCCGAAGCCCCGAGAGGGAGAGCGGGGTCGGACAAGGGTCCGATGCCACTAGCCCCCTCGGAGCCGACAAGGGAAACTCGACGACCGGATCCCTCCAAGGAAGGTCTCATGGAGGAGATCGGAGCCGAAGACGACGGAGCCGAAAGTGGATGTATCGGCTCCGGCGCTGACACGGTCGCTGTCCCGAGTAGCTCCGGCTCCGAACTCTGGAGGAGAGTCGGAGGAGGAAGTTCAAGGGGAAGAGCAATAGCCGAAGTCTGTTGAGACAAGCTATGGAGCATTTGGGCTAGTGCCTGTGACTTCAACAGCCTGCTTACCACCCTCTCTAAATCGTGGTCAGACAGCCTGGAAGATCTCTAAGATCGGCTCCGATGACTCCGTTCCGACAAAAGAGGAGACCTTGGAGCAGAGTGGATCGACTCCAAAGAAGGGGACCGAGATCTCTTCTTGGACGAAGCCATCGGAGCCGACGTCCTCTGGGTTCCAGATGGAGCCGAAGGCTTTTCGGCTCCGATACTGGATAACACGTTGGCGCCAGCCGGAGCCGACAAGGCAACTGTAGACTGACTGCCGGAGCCGGTAGGAACTGACACTACCACATCAGAGGAAGAAAGATCGGCTCCAGCCGGAGCCGATCTCGACTCCGAAGTAGTCGGAGCCACCGGGGAAGGCTTAACCACTGTAGCCTGAACCTTAGGTGGCTTAGAAGGTTTACTCGACCCAGTCTTAGTGGGTGAACCTTCTGGCTTTAATAAGCCATGGAGGATTAATTTGTTCCTCCTCTCCTGCAGGACTCTCTGGCTAAAAGAATGACATATAGCACAGGAGTCCTGCAGGTGTAAAGGCCCCAGGCAGTAAACACAAGAAGTGTGACCGTCTGTCAGAGACATCTTCTGACAGCACGAGTCACACTTCTTGAAGCCTGAGACCTTTCCTTCCTTAGACATAGTCTAAGCACAAAAAACACACACACACACACACTGAACAGTCACACTATTAATCCCAAAACACACACACAGATAGGGATTTAGAAAGAGAGGCCTAGACCTAACTGAAATATTATTAACTTTACAAATTAACTTTAAAGTTTAATTAAAGGCAAATAGGATGGGCTGTAGAAAACTACACACTATTCTGACTATTAAGGAGAAAGGGAGAGAAAAAAAAACCCTGACTAAATTGTTTGAAATTTCAAACTCACCTGAGCTGGCAAAAAAAGAGACCTCTTCGCAAAGCGGCAAACGAGATCTGAGGTAGTCTCGCCTTGCATCATGGGATATAGGGTTGCCTCGAGCTGGTAAAAGGAGTTCTCAAGCTAAGAAAGTGCCGAGTCGGAGCAGAGGATCGGCTCCGAACCCATCCAGCAAGAATGAAGGCGAGATTGACAACTTAACATAATATCAGTGAAATGCGCAAATAAACAGGAGCAATTACATAAGTTATACAAGTATGACTTATCAATCCAAAGTGTTCAGCTTTGCCTGGATGCAAGTAAAACACAGGCTAGGATGCCAAGCTTTGCTGAACTGTGAAAATAAGCAAAAAGCTGCGCAAATGTGCCAAATTTATACCAGTACTGAAAAAACAGAAAACTGACTACTGAGCCCTCTGGCCAATAAAACAACTGCACTTTGAGCTATTTTCCGCATTTCCCAAATCAGATAGACCAGGCAAACACCTCCTGCCACAGGAAGTAAAACCACAGTAAAAAGAATCCCACGAGTGCAATGTTAATACAACACAACTAGCTAGAAATCTCCTACAGAAGGTGATTTCCAGGCAGACAGTCCAGACAAACAGTTTAACAGCAACAGTGATATGAAAAACACTTTAGTAAAAATATCAGTGATGTGCGCAAATAAAACAAGGAAATACCAGCAATTACTTAAAAGATGATTTCAAAGCACACTAGCAGCAGCTAGATCATGGAAAAGCAAATGTACTTTATATTGATAAAAAAGAAAGAAAAAATGCAATAAAGTATCTAAAAAGTTTGCAGCATTTTTCAGAAATAATATAATGTTCCTCTACTTCTCTCACTGGGAGCAAAACAGAAGTACCAATCCCAAGCCGATTCTTGAAAAGCCCTTCCAAGCAAGACTGGTTGTCTAGTCCAAAGATGTTACAGATTTCAAAAATAAGTTGGAAAGACAGGAGCAAAACTCAATATTGCAGTGTGCACTAACTGAGTGGGGTTATATGAAAGAGAGGTTAACACAGGCTTCAAGAGTCTAGGAAATGGGTAGGTGGGGGGGATTCAGGCCTAAAGATTTCTCAAAACAGGAAATCATAGCAGTAAATAAAACGCAAAAACAGAGCAGAGGCAGAAATAATTGCTTGCAAATGCAGCCCAAGCCTTACTGACAGGCTACACAGTTGTGTATCAAATACCAATCAAACAAGCAAAATAACCAATAACAACTGAAATCAGAAGCTCAAGTGTTAAGTGTTTCCCTAGATCAGGAGTACATCAAGTTCTCACTTAGATACACAGTCTCAGGCTGTCTCAAAACAAAGGCCTACAGGTTTTTCAAAACAGGAAATCAAAGAAGTAAATAAAATACAAAAAAAAAAAAAAAAAAAAACAGAACGGGCACTACAAAATGCAGAACTAAATGGCTAAAAACCTAAGTGCAGACAGAAAGAAATAAAATTACTTCACTTGCTTATTTTTTATTTTTCAAACTCCAGCAAGAAGCCAAATAATTGCTTACAAATGTAGTCCAAGCCTTATTGAAAAATTATATACTGTGTGTGAACATATTGTGTGTGTGCATGTGTGTGTGTGTGTGTAAATGTGTGTATATGCACACACACAAATATATATTTTACACACGCACACAATGTACAGAATCTACATTTTTAAATTTTCCCAGAATCAGATCAAAAGGAACACTGCAGGTTCTGCAATAAAATATATTTTCCTTTCGAGACTGAATTACAAAAAGGAGTACAGATATAAAATGGTTAACTGTCTTAACAAATGAGAAAGGAACTGGTAGCTGAAGCTCAAAAATGCAATATCCAAAACAATATTTAATGCAGTACACAGCTCTAACTTTGACATTAATTACTAAACTGTCAACATGAGTGGTTCCAGCATTCAAACAGAAAGCAGCTGCCGTGACATGTACACGAGGATATTGACTGAACATGCAATGCACAGTGCATGCTTTCTGTGCAGCAAAAGATTAAAATGCAGAGGCTAACCTTTTCAGCAAACTCTGGCTTTCCAGATAGATGGCTCAGATGCATAAACTCCAAATGTAATGTTCCAAACTCAGCTAGAATACTGCTCCCACCAGAAGCCCAAGGCCAGTTCCGTCCAACTCCACTACAAAGCAAAAAATATACAGTAGATACAACAGAAAGGAAACAATTTCAAAGTGACAGCATATTAAGGGATTAATAACGTTTCAATAATGCACAAATGAAATGAAAATCCAAGTCTCTGTTATTGTGACATGGTACAAAACAGGTCATTCTTACTTTCCAACAACACACATTAAAGACAATGCTGTTCACTCACTGAAATAAGACATTTTGCTGGGCACCATCTGATTTCCCATCAGCAGATTTTATAACTTGTAAGAGGCAGGATACACTAGTTTACAGTTTGTTTTCAGATCTGCTGGAGATGGACAGGCAAAAATCCACAACAGGAAAGTACAAATTACAACAAATTAATTGCATCTCTCTCTTTTTTATTTTTTTGCACTCTTACTAGGTAACACTGTCCGAACAAGTCTGAAATATAATTTACAGTGAGATAATCTGGCAACTCAGAACTTAAGACCTCAAAAAAAAAAGGCTTTAAAATGAAAATGTAGACAATATGCCTCTTTTCAGTAACCATAACAAAAAATGCAACAATTAACTACTGCCAGCAAACCAAACCGCAGCAGTTCAAGTATCTGAAATTAGCAGTCAACATTAAGTGGCTATAACTCTATATTAACAGTGCAGTCATTACCATCAGTTTTCCTACCCTACTACTTAAAAAGTAACACATTCAGCTGGATATTTTTTTAAAGCAGTCTGTCCCAGCCCCCACTTTTTTTTTCCACCAAAGATGCAATCTCCTGGGCTTGCTACAATTTATTTTCTTACTTTGTGACCTTAAGTGCCACTGAACTACATTATGCATATTCTACACACGCGTATGCATATATGTATATGTGTATATGTGTATATACATATATATATATATATATATATATATATATATATATATATATATATATATATGTATATACATACACACACACAAACACATAATTTGCTCCTCTATAACTTTCTCCAGTATGGGCGCTATACCCCACTCTTTTACTATATGTACATTCCAATACCTTAAGAGTAACCAAAATAATTAGCTTTGTTGCAAGAAATGAAAGTTAAGTACTTAGCATAACGATATAACTGTGCTGTCTGCTTCTGTTCTTCCTCGATGAATGGGTGATTGGATCAGACTTCTGTTGCTTTCAAGCTTCGGATCCAGTGCTCAGGCTCCATCCATTACCCACAATTCCTCTGTAACCTCAGACTGAGTTTGTCCACAGTACCAGCATAAAAAAGGTATACTTCCTCAAAGGTACCTGGAAAATTAGCAGAAATACAGGCAACAGGGAAGAAAGCAAGATAGAAAGAAATAAGCTGACTTAAAGGTTTAAAAGCTAATCCTGTGGTCAAAAAGGATAATTCAGTAAGGTCACTCCAGGAACGAAAAACTGAAATAAAAGATAGGGAAAGTTAAGGAAGGACAGAAGCAGACAACACAGATCTATTGTTATAGTAAGTACATAACTTTCATATCTGATGTTTTGTCTCTTCCATCTGTTCAATGGACTGGACAGAGTCCTCAGCTACCTTAACATTTGGGAGGTCTCATAGAAGGATATTCCAAAGCACAGCCGAACAATAGGGGGCTCTAGACCTTGATTGCATACCCAATTTATAATGTGAAATAAAAATATGAACCTTGGACCAAGCAGCTAGCAGTCACACATCAAGAGGGATCCTAAAAAAAAAAAAAAGGCTGTGGAAGAGGTTACAGATCTTATTGAATATGCCTTTGCAGGTTTACATAATAAGCCCTTTTCTTTGTAGACATGGGATGCACAGTCAAAGTCAAAGGAAGCATAACGTTGGACCCCCTTACCCATCTTGGATGGGAAGAAAGATACAAACTCAAACTGTGATGGTCTTAGTTTGACAAACAGAACCGTAGTTCATGGTGCACATCTAGCAAATGCATTATGTATTTGCATCATTGAAAAAACTTGGAAAGCCTTGCAGGATGATTAAAAAGAAGTTCTGTATTTACCATAACATTCCATGCGAGTTGTTCATCTCGCCTTCATTCTTTACTGATGGTTCGGAGCCGATCCCTTGACTCCGATACGGCCAATTGCAAAGTTCCAGGTCTTCAAATATCTCAAGGCCAAGTCCCTATCCCATGATGCACTTGTGAATTACCTCAGATCTTGTTTGCTACGTATACTAATACCATATGTCATTCTTATATTCCTAGAGAAAAGGAAAAGAAGGTTTGAGCAACCAGGATGGAACCAGCATCTCGGTCATCTATCAGCCCAGGAGGGGGTAGGAGGGAGGGACATAAGAATGAAGGCGAGATGAACAACTCACATGGAACGTTGTGGTAAGTACATAACTTCTTTATGTGAAGTTGTTCAATCTCGCCTTTCATTCTTTACTGATGGGTAGCATCCCAAGCACTACCAATCTCGGGTGGCTCACTGGAGTACATTTCTCAGGACCGTGGATCCAAAGGAGGCCCTGTCAACTTTGTAATGAGTGATAAAGATATGAGGTTTTGACCACGTGGCTGCTGCACAGACGTTATCAATGGGAAGTCTGGCAGAAAAGGCAGATGATGCAGAAACTGCTCTGGTTGAGCGAGCTTTAACCTTATGTTGCAAAGGCATATTGGCTGCTGAATAGGCAAATGTGATACAATCAGATAACCATTTAGACAGAGTTGTTTTAGCCACTAGTCTCCCCTTCCTGGAGTCTGAAAATTAAACAAAAAGCTGGTCTGATCTTCTGAAATCTTTTGTTCTAGCCAGATAAAATCTGAGCTGTTTGTGATCATCAAGTTTGTACAGCATATACTCTAAATTGTTAGAATGGTTGGGGAAGAAGACTGGCAAATCAATAACTTGGTTGAGATTGGTTTCAGTGCAAACTCTGGGCAAGAATGAGGGATTTGTTCTAAGTGAGACTCTGTCAGCATGGAATACCAAATAGGGAGGCTTGATGGATAAAGCCTGAAACTCTGACACTCTACGGGCAGAATAACTACCAGAAAGATGGTCATCCAAGACAAAACTTTGAGATCACAAGATGAAGCTGTCTCAAACGGCAGGAGAATTATACGTGAAAGCATAACATTTAGATTCCATGGAGAATAGGGAGATTGCACAGGTGGCCTAATATGAAAAATCCCTTTGAGAAATGCTTTGGATAACTTATAAGACATGATATTCAAACCTTCAAATCCAAGATGAAAATTAGAAATAGCAGCCAATTGAACCCGAACTGTGGCTCCTGCAGCTCCTTTGTTGAAAATCATAGTCAAAAATTCTAAGACGGAAGCTACAGGAGCTTGGTACGGATCAATATTATTTTTAGAGGCCCATACAGTAATTTTCTTCCATTTGCTCAGATATAGCTTTCTGGTAGAAGATTTATGAGAGGACAAAACAATCTGTTTTGTCTCATTGGAAAGGTTATAGAACCTGGCTACGATGGGAACTGGAGCAGCTAAGCTGTCAGCTTCAGGGACTGCAAAGAAGGATGAAGGTCCCCCAACGGGTGTGTCAAAAGGTCTGGAACTGGGTCCAGGATCCAGGGATCCTCCAAAAGAGGACATCAAAGGAAGGGGAACCAAATCTGAGGAGGCCAGTGAGGGGCTATAAGAATGATTGTTCTTCCCAGGGATTTTGCTTTCTGTAGAACCTTGGGTATCAACGGGATTGGTGGAAATGCACAGAGGAGACCCAGAGGCCAATCGTGCACGTCTGCATCCCTTGGGGCTTCTCCCGGAGGGGAAATCAGGGCAAAGTAGCTTCTGCATTTCGTATTCATGTGACTGGCAAAAAGGTCGCAGCAAGGCTGGCCTCACCTGCAGAATATCCTGTCCACAATTTGTTTCTTGAGGGACCACTTGTGGGGCAACAAGATTGCCCTGCTCAGTTTTGTCTGATATCACATTGGATCTCCCCGGGATGTGTGTTGCCAACAGAAAGGACTGGGTGGAAACAGCCCACTGCCAAACTCCGAGAGCCTCTTGACAAAGGGGGTAAGATCTGGTTCCTCCTTGTTTGTTCAAATACCAGACCACCGATATGTTGCCTGTCTGAATCGCAATCATACCCAGAGGAATAGAGTCCTGAAAGTACTGCAATGCCAAAAGTACTGCTCTCATCTCTAGGACACTGATGTGCAGATGTGTCTCCTGGTCGGTCCATGTGCCTTGGACAGTCTTTCCCTGAAAACACCCCCCCACCCTATTAGGGAAGCGTCCGTGATCACAGTGGCTGCTGAAGGGGGTGGCACAAATGGGCATCCTATCATGACATGAAGTGAGGTCAACCACCACTGAAGGTCATTCTTGCAAGAAATTGTGATCATTATAGTGTGATTCATGGGTAGCTCTTGGTAAAACTATTGAGTGAACAACAGCCATTGAAGTACCCGTATGTGCATCCGAGCTAGTGGTATGGCTACAGCTGCCATCATGCCTAATACTTTCAGAACTTCCGATGCTGGTGCTTTGTCTTTTGATATCAGGATGCTGACATGTTGACGAATGAGGAGGACTCTTTCCATTGGAAGTCTTGGTGGTGGTGTCCAACTCTGCATCGATAAAAACGATATGCTGTGATGGTGACAAGGCAGATTTTTCTGAGTGGATTGTAATGCCTAGATGATTGCAGAGTGACAAAGTGGACTCCCTGGCCAGAATGAGTTGATGCCTGGTGGTTGTGGTATGGCGCCAATCATCTAGGTATGGGAACACCTGGAATCCTAGATGCCTCAGGTAAGCTGTGACCACTGCCATGCTTTTGGTGAACACTCTGGGGGCTGTAGTGAGACCAAAGGGCAGGGCTCGAAACTGGTAATGAATGGCTCCCAGCCGGAAGCGCAGGTGATCCCTGGATGGCCTGGCCATTTTTATGTGGTAGTACGCATCCTTGAGATCTATCGAGCACATCCAATTGTCTTTCCCTACGAAGGGAAGAAAAGACTGAAACATGACCATCCGAAACTTCACTTTCTTTACATATTGGTTCAGTCTGCTGAGGTCCAATATGAGTCTTCAGTCCCCAGTCTTCTTTGGAACCAAAAAGAATCTTGAGTAAGTTCTAGATCCTGTTTAGTCTGCTGGGACTGGTTGGACGATTCGTTTTGCTAGCAATGTTTGGACCTGTATAGTTGCCTGTTCCCTGTAACTGGGTGGAACATCCGGGATTTTTCTTACGACTGGGGAGGGGGGTGACAAATGGAATGAAATACCCTCTGGAAATGATACTTTGTACCCAGCTGTCTTTTAGTTTGAGCCAGGCATGTGGGTACAAAGACAAGCGACCCCTGACTGCCTCCATAGCAGGACAGTTGGGCCTCCTCTCAGGAGCGCTGGTAGGGCTTCCCAGAGAAGTGATCTCTATCCCCTTGGTTTGCGGACTCGCTCTGTCTTGCATGAGGCATCTTCCATTATTACCCCCTTCTCTGCCCCTGGAGGGGGGTTCACCACATGTGTCCTGAAAGGCTCCTTGGGCTTTTCGGAACCACATTTTTCCTCCCCTCTGACCTTTAAGATAGGGTTGGGTAGGGAGTGGAAAAACGGACCCCGATGGCAGACCGTCTTTCCGTCCTGTTCACACCTGGTTAAGGTTTCCTTCACTTTAGGCCCAAAAAGGGATGAGTCATCAAAGGGAGTGTTCATGAAAGATGACTTAAAGGGCTCCGCAAAGGAACACAAGCGCATCCAGGAATGTCTCCTAAGAGTGATTCCTGTACCCGCTGCACTACTCGTTCCATCAGCTACATAGGATATGAGATGCATGGATGAGTTGACAATAGAATTTAGGGTAGCAAGCTGGGCAGCAACTTTGTTGGAGGCTCCTGCAGCTACTGTACCCTGAAGAACATCTCCCATCTCCTTATGGAGATCTCTTTGCAACCAATGAGTTAAGTAGTTCAGCGAACAGACAGCAAATGTCACTGAACTGAACATGCGCTTCCTATATCTATCCATAATCCTGGAGTCTGTTAGGAGGATGGATAGATGAGGAAGTCTCATACATTTCCTTCTTGGTGGCCGCCACCACCACCATGGCATTAACTGGAACACCTTTAGTTAAGAATGTTTTTGTCAAGTGGGCAGAAATAAATTTATTAGGCCTCCTAGGGACAGGCTCTATGGTATCCAGAGACTCCCAATCCCTTTGTGAGACCAGCTGCATCAGCTCATCGAAGGACGGAGACACCCAAGAGGTGGAGGGCTGAGACCCGAAAGTCTTCAGGAGAACTGACTCATCCTCAAGTAGGGCTTTTGGACTGCCAATCACCCCTTCTATCCAAGGATCTCGAGTATCTCAGCAAAGGAGATATCCTCAGAGGGGGACCGTGGGGACCCTTCTGACTCATCTAAGTCAATATCCAATGTGAGAGACTCCTGAGGGGAGTCAAGTTGCTTCCTCTTGCACAATTTGTTCCTGGGAACCTCATCAGTGGGGGCCTCTGGTGAGGTCTCTGAAGAGCAGGGGTTACCCAATTCGGGCTTCCTGAGGCTCTGGGTCTCTACACTTGGGTCAGGACGTATGATGCAGACACAGGCACTTTTGGGGAGGAGGAGGGCAGACCTGAGGTTGAGGATGTCCTAGGAGACATGACTCACCTCATGACATTGAAAGCACCTCTGCTCCGATGTGAGGGAGCTGACGGATCAGAGGAAACTGTCGACACCCCCGGCACTGGGACAGTGGGCGCCGAGCTCATCCGAGCCGAGGCCCCGAGAGGCAAAGTCAGAACCGACAAGTCGGTCCAACTGTCCTCCCCAGACCAGACCAGAGACTGTCGGCTCCTAGAGTCCTCGATAGGCACAGAGGACGTCAGAGTACATGGAGCCAAAGACACTGGAGCAGGCGTCAGCTCCGAGGGTTCCACTAACATCAGGTCTGCCTCCTCCAGCTCTGAAGGACTGGCATGGCTCGGAGGAAGAATAGAAAGAGTCGGTGCAATGGTCTTCAGCTCTGATTCCATTTGGGTTGAAGCCGATAACATTTTGGCTAATGCCAGTGCGGACAACAGCTTTTGTACCACACGGTCCATGTCCAGATCCGACAGGCTGATAGATGATCAAGACGATCTTACCGAAGGTGGTACCGACTAGAGGCTAGGACTCTTCGGCGCTTCGGAGACCGATTCCAAGACTAGGGACCGGCTCCAAAAGGACAAGACTGTAGGCTCCGAGAGCAGTGGAGCCGAAGTTGATGACTTCTTTGACTTTTTCGAGTCTGATGTCTTGAAAGACTTTGAAGACCTACTGGAACCATCCTGGTCACTCCAAGCTTCCTGAAATGAAGGCTTCATTAAGCCTCTATTGATCAGGTTCCTCTTCCTTTCCTGCAGGACCCTACAGGAGAAGGAATGACAAATGGCACAACTGTCTTGCAAATGCAGAGCCCCCTAGACAGTAAACACAGTTAATGTGGCTGCCTGTAACTGACATTTTCTGGCCACACTTTTGGGCATTTTTTGAACCCAGATGGTGCTTATCTTGTTCAGCCATAGCACTGAGAAAAAATGTACTGTTACCACAAAAAAAAAACTATAACAGTAATTTTTCACACAATAGAACAAAATTACCATACAAGCCTTAATAAAAGGGTTAAATCACACAGACACACACACACACACACACACACACACACACACAATATATAAATGCAACTTCACACAAGCAGACTATACAAAAACAAATAGCTGCTGAGAAACAACCTTATCTAATATAAGTAGTGTTTACTGTAAAATATTTGACAGTAATAAAGAACCAAGCCTTATCCAAAACACAGAAGGCTAGAAAGACCACATAGTAA
Organism: Protopterus annectens; assembly: GCF_019279795.1. Classification (NCBI taxonomy): domain Eukaryota; kingdom Metazoa; phylum Chordata; order Ceratodontiformes; family Protopteridae; genus Protopterus; species Protopterus annectens. The sequence continues at coordinate 261,805,250 of NC_056726.1, read as the reverse complement.
ATGTAAGTTACTAAACTATCTAAGAAATGTGACCAAGGTTACTGAATAACACAGCAAGCTGACAAAAGGAAAAATATCCTTTCTATAATGTCTGAGGTTTACTGTAATTAGCTTGAACTAAAAAAATGGAAGGCTAGACAGGCCACACCCAGAAGGAAACTACTACTAACTAGGTCTAAAAGAGGCCAACTAGAATTATATCAAAAACAGTAAATGGGAAGGGAAAATGCATTGAAACGCTGTAAGAGCTTTAGCAACAATCCTAACTATCTAATAATACTAACTAGCAAAAAACTTTAGAAAATTTTAATGAAAAATGTGCTTATCTGGCCCGAGCTAAATCTGTTGCAGCGGCAAACTAGATCTGAGGCAATTCACAGGTGCATCATGGGATAGGGGACTTGGCCTCAAGCTATTTGAAGACCTCAAGCTTTGCAATTGGCCGTATTGGACCCGGGGGTTCGTCTCCGAACCATCAATACAGAATGAATGGCTAGATTGAACAACTTCATATCAGATGATTCAAAAGTCACTTTAAGAAGAAAGGACGGAAGGGTTGGTTCTTAAGGATACCCCAACTTTGTGGAAAATCAGATAGTGAAGTTAAGAAAATAAGGCATGGGGCTCAGGAATTCTCCTGGCAGATGCAACAGTTACCAAAAAAAGAAGTTATGCACATACCATAACATTCCACCATTTCATTCTTCCCCAACTGATAGGTTCGGATCCGGTCCCTTGGATCCGACTCGGTCATTGCTAAAGCTCATGGCAACCAAAAACTCTTGAGCTTCTCCCTTACCCATAGTGCACTAACCCTAGATTACCTCAGATCTTGTTTGATGATTTTTGCTCAAAAGGAAAAATTAAGCAAAGATACAGGAGATGAAAACTAGCATGCTGTCAATGCATGAAAAGACTATCTGAAGTTCTATACAAAGGAAAGTGATGTCCCCTAAAGACTCATTCTTCCAGAAGTTTGCAAAGGATGAGGGTTGGTGGGTGGGGAGTTGAGGAAGAATGAAAATTGACAACAACGATGGAACGTTACGATAAGTACACAACTCCTTTATCTGATGTTGGCAATTTTCATTCTGTCCTCAACTGATGGGCCAGAATCACCAGGTATCTAAAATCCTAGGTAGACTCAAGGAATGTTGTTCCTGAGCACAGTTGAACCAAATGATGCTCTACTTCTGGAGACCAGATCCAATTTGTAATATGTAACAAAGGTATGGGGAGTAACCCAAGTAGCTGGCGCACATATGTCATCTATGGACATCCTAGAAAGAAAAATTGAAGACATTGCCATTGATCTAGCAGAATGAGCTCATACTGGTTGTGGTAATGTAACACCCATTTTTTTTATAAATAAATGATATACAATCAGTTAGCCATCTGGTTAAAGTTACTTTGGCAACTGGTTTTCCCAATTTCAAGTCAGCAAAGGAAACAAGTTGGTCTGCTTCTTGTATTATTTTGTTCTATGCAGCTAGAAAATGGTATCCCCGAAGTCTCAAACAACCCAATAAACAAGTATAGTGGGTCCAAAAACAAAACCGTGTAAGAAACTTCTCTGTGTGGAAGATTTTCAGTCCATATATCTCTAGTTAATCATTGTATATTAATCAGATCAGACAATAGTAGTAGATGTAGTGAACTTAAACTCGTCTTAAGTCAAAAAAATAATAAAAAATATATAAGCTTGAAATATTGTACAGAATTACTAAGTATTCTAAAGTAATCCAAGCAAGGCAGGCAGTCTGTTCCCAGCTTTATTTTTTTTTTGAGGATTTTGATGTGCCCAATACAGAAATCTTTTCCATTTACTGGAATAGAGCTTACGTGTTGAAGGTTTGTTGGAAGATAAAAAGTATATGCTGGACAGGGGAAGAGAGCTTGGGTTGTCTGGCTATTAATGGAATTGTAGAACCATGCCATCAGCCTAAGGTGTGATACGTCTTGATAGATCATGCTTGTCAGATGAGACAGGAGGTCTGGAATTGGATTCAGAATCAAAGGTAGGTGAAGTAAGTGAGGCCAAAGGAAGGGAACCAAATCTGTCAATGCCATTAGGGTGCAATGAGGATGACTTTGCTATTCAACATGGCTGCTTTCTGTAGAAATGTTGGAATTAGCAGGATTGGTGGGTAGGCATAAAGTAGGCTGGGGGCAATCGTGAAGTAGAGCACACACTTTTATTGTTTAGGGGAGAAGCAAAAAGATCACAGCAAAGCTGGCCCCACTGACAGAAAATCATTTCTGTCACGTTCTTGTTAACAGACCAGTCCTGAGATAAAAGAATGCACCTGCTCAGCTTGTCTGCTATCACACTGGACTTCCCCGGAATGTGCAAGAATTGAGAAAGCAGGTGGATGACATCGCCCACTGCTACACTCTGATCACTTCTTGACACAAGGGGTAAGATCTGGTCCTTCCTTGTCTGTTGATGTAGTAAACTACCGATACATTTTAATTTTGAACTGCAATCATCCCCAATGGGAGAGCATCCTGAAGGGCCTGTAATGATAAAAGCACTGCTCTCATCTCTAGGACAGTGATATGCAAGTTGGCCTCTTCGGACGACCAACTGCTTTGAACCATTTCCCCCAGAAAATGGCCCCCTACCCCAACTGGGAAGTGTCCATGGTCATTATGGCCTTGGGCTGAGGGGGAACAAATTGATGAATGGTCTTGTAGAACCTGATCTAATTGAATACACCACCTGACATCTCTCTTGCATACGCGAGTGATTCGTATCAGAGTTGACATGGGTTGGCAAATCGATCATTGTGTTGCTAAAATCCACTGTAGAAACCTCATGCAAAATCTGGCTAAGGGCACTATTGTTATTTAAGCTGATATTGATTCTAGAGCTTGAAGGACCAAGTGGGCTTAAATCTTGGCACTGCAAATTATTTTTCTGACCTGTGATCTTACAGTTTGAACCCTTTAAGGAGGCAGTGAAACTTTCATTGACTTTGTTTTGAATAGTGCTCCTATGAATTCAAAATCCTGAGTTGGTTCCAGTTGAGACTTGTTGTGGTTTATGGTTACACCCAGATGAGAACACGTTTGGAGAACCTGATCTCTTACTGTTATTAATCGATGCCTGGTTGGGATGGCAATGAGCCAGTCTAGCTATGGAAACACCCAGAATCCTTGCAGTCTCAAGTGAGCTGTTACTACTGCCATACATTTGGTGAACACCCTGGGGGCTGTGGTAAGGCCAAAGGGCAAAACTCTGAAGTGGTAATGACCGACTCCCAGAAAGAAGCACAAGTGCTTTCTGGATTCTGTTCATCTTTATGTAATAATACACATCCTGAAGGTCTATCGAGCATATCCAGTCGTCCTTGCCCAGAAAAGGGAGTGTGGACTGCACCATGACTATCAGAAACTTGGTGCTCTGAACTGTTTAAGTTGCTGAGATCCAAAATTGGTCTCCAGTTCCCTGTTTTCTTTGGCACTGAAAAGAACATTGAGTAAGTTCCGCATTCTATCTGGTTTGGCAGGACCTCTTGGATGACTTTTTTCTAGCAGCTTTTGTATCTGATTTGCTGCTTGTTCCCTCTGAGTGGGTGGAACATCAGGGATTTTTCTTGAGACTGGAAGTAGAAGGGAAAAGGGAATTATACAACATCTGGAAATAATCCCCTCCACCCAAGTATCTTTTGTTACGTCTAGCCAGGCTCACTGGTGCACAGATAATCAATCCCCGATTGCCTCCACAGGTGGACAATCAAGCCTCCTTTCAGGAGCGCTGGTAAGGTCCGTTAAAGAGAGAATCTCTGGACCCCTGGTTTTGCAGGCCACCTCTGCCACAGGGGTGGCATCGATCACTGGAGTTCCCTCCTTTGCCCCTGGGGGAACTACATCCACATGTGTCCTGGAAAGGACCCTAGGAGTTTATGAACCACATTTTCTGACCACTTCACTGATTCCTATAAAAGGATCTTTGAGGGGTTGAAAAATGTACACCCAGGGCAGACAGGGTCTTTCCATCCTTCTGACACCTGGATAATGCGCCCTTCACTTTGGGGCCAAACAAAGAAGGACTCAATTTCCTATCTGGACATTGAATTAATGAAGGATCGAGTCAGTAATGGGTACACAGCTAGAATCCTTAGAAAAGCAACATACTCAAATTCTTTTTCACACTTTTCTAGTGCCCATCCGATACAACAGAAGTCAGTGGTGAAGGGTCAGCTTGTGCAGGCAGCTATGAATGGTTCCACACAGGATGATTTTTTTAAATGAATGCGATCTCTTTTGTTTTTCAGGTGCTTGACTAAGGTGGTTAAGGATGCAAGGGGGGGGGGGGTCCGTTTTCTTTTAAAATTGGAGTTACTAGAATTGACCTGGCAAGTTAGATGCCAGGCTTATGTTCTACCAGGACGCAATGACATTTGTTCCTTGCTTAGTGTTTTGAAACTCAAATGTTGAGATGAAGTTTTTTTTAACACATTTGTTGTTATGACACTATATGTTATGTCCCTTAGTATTATCGGACAAACTAAGACAGGAAGTGTTTTTTAAACAAACATATGGCTTCTATAAAGCAATTTTGCATGATCCAGCTTGCCCCCCTGTATTATCAGGTCACCAAGAATGTTTTAATAATATAGCAGATACAACTTTTGCTAGTGTTCCCTTGTTCATCACCCTTTACAGTATGGATGTCCTTAGTATTAAACAAATTATCAAGAAGAATAGGGGTCTTGCATCTGATGCAGTCTTTTATGGTATGGATAATTTTAAACCAGAATTTGTTTTTAAAAGGGGCCAAAATTTAAAGAATTTGTTGGAATTTGATGGTAGACCCTAGCCGTAGAATTAAAGGGATGTTTAAATGTGAAGCATGCCCTTACTGTAGACACACTGAGGTGGGCAACAACTTTATGATAAGGGGCCGAAGATATGAAACTAAAGGAAGGTTTAATTGCACTCTTGCAGTGTTATTTATTAAGCTAAATGTCAAGCCTGTCCGAGTTTCTACATTGGCAAGACGGATAGAAATTTTAAAGAACACTTATATGAACACATCTACAGTATAAGGAAAGGAAAGACTGAGAACGTCTTAGTCAATCATGCAACCTTACACCCACGCCACTCTTGTTTTTTAGGTGATTGACCAAGGTGGTTAAGGATGCAAGGGGGGGGGGGTCAGTTTTCTTTTAAAATTGGAGTTACTAGAATTGACCTAGCAAGTTAGATGCCAGGCTTATGTTCTACCAGGACACAATGACATTTGTTCCTTGCTTAGTGTTTTGAAACTTAAATGTTGAGATGAAGTTTTTTTTAACACATTTGTTGTTATGACACTATAAGCACTTTAAGCATTTTAATGATAATACAGCTTAGGGATTTGTGAAGTACTTCTTAACCATCTTTTATTGTCTTTTTTGTCATTTTTAAATTATGTTCATTCAGTTGTAATGGTGGTCTATAAGTGTACACTCACAACAGTATTTTTATAGAAGTTAATAGGATAGTTTTTGTTCATGTGAATGTTACTTTGTATTTATGATCCTCCTTTTTGATGAATCATATGACCTACCTTTAGAATAGCATGTGATTATTTGCATATCACATGATTATTTGGGATAGTATTTAACAGTTCATTGAACTTTTGAATTTTGTCTGAAGAAGTTTTGTAACATACCCAACAAAAGCACTTACTTTATTTTGTTATTAAAGTGCTGGTTGTTTCTGTTTCTTTGTCTTCGTGTTTATTTTAGATTGCAGGGTAGCCAACTGAGAAGTTCCAGATGACTGGACCTCTGCAGAGATGGATCCGGACACCATGTTTCACAGTTCCTTAATCAAACCCCTCTGCAATCTTGTAAAACATGCCAAATAATTTAGCGACCTTAAGGTGAAGTCACTGAAGCACAGACACACTTCCCAAATGTGTCCATCACTCTAGACTCCTTGTTAGGGGGATGAACAGTGGAACTCTCTTCAGCAAGTTCCTTTTTGGTGGCTACCACCATGACCATGGCATTAACAGGCACACCCTTACCCCAAAATCACTTATCCAAAGGTGGTGCCATAATCTTATCTGGTCTCCGAGGGTTTGGTTCAACAGTGTCGGGTTCCTTCCACTCCTGCCAAGAGATTAACTCAATAAGCTCATTGGCGGGTGGAGTAACCCAGGATGTAGACAGGCCAGTGCTGAAAGCCTCCAGGAGTACAGACTCCTCAGATGAAGGGTTGCTGGGCATCCAGCCACCTCTCTGCTTTAGGATCTCAAGAAAGTCTCCAAAATGAGACATCTTCAGGAGGTGACAGTGGGGACCCTTCACCTTCATCGAAGTCTGCATCTTCTGTGATGGACTCCTCTGGGGAGTCCAAGTACTTCCTCTTACACATCTTCTTTCAAGGACCTCCTCAGTGGGATGCTCTGGGGAGGAATCAGAAGAAATGGAGAAACCAGGCCTGCCCAGGGCCAATGGATGATAGAAGATAAAAAGAAGATCAGATTTCCTAATGGGTTTGGTTTTGTCCAAATAAAATCGGTGTTGTCTATGCACATCTAAGGTGTATAAAATCCTCTCACTAGAGGACTGCAGAGAAGGGAAGAAAGTTGGAAGATTAATGGACTGATTGAGTGACAACTCATTACCACCTTGGGCATAAAAGAGGGGTTAGTGCATAAGGAAACCCTATCCTTTTGGAAAACAGTAAAGGGGGGAAGAAGCCATCAGTGCCTGTAGTTCAGAAACCCTTATAGCCGAGATAATGGTCACAAGTTGAACGGTTTTCCAGTTGCAATGCTGGAGAGGAAGAACTTGCTGGCTCAAAGGGAGCCAGGGTAAGTATTTCTAGAACAAAATTAAGATCCCTAGGAGGAGGAACTGTTTTCCTTGGTGGTCTAATATGTAGGATGCCTTTAAGGAAAAGTTTAACTTCCAACCTTGATACGAAGGGAGGAGTCATGGGCAGACATGGTGAGATAGTGGAATGATGAGCTTTTACTTTAGAATATGACAATCCACTCTTCAATAACTCACACAGGTAGGACAGAACCACTGGAACATCCACCAACAGTGCTTGCAGGTCCTTAGAAAGACACCAGGTAGAAAACAGTCTCCATTTGGAAATATAGGACTTCCTGTTATTGGGTTTACAAGCCTCCTGCACAACTTGCAGCACATCCTGAGGGAAAAGTTGTTTGAAAGGAATCGAAACACTATCATCCCACATTGCAGGCACTAAGCATTTTGTGAAACCCCTTGGGACTGTAGGCAAACCAAAAGGCAGGGCAGAGAATTGAAAATGTGAGGAAGCAATAGCAAAGTGAAGATACTTCTGAAGCAAGGGTGAATGAGAATTTGGAGATAAGCATCCTTGATGTCCACAGACACCATGCATGCCTGAGGAAGGATGGGGGCGGGGGAGAAGACTGGGCAAGGATAGAATGCAAAAGGTGGGAACCTTCAGGAATGTATTTAGGTGGAATAAGTCTAGGATGGGCCTCCAGGGGCCATCCTTCTTGGGGACCAGAAACATCTTGGAGTAAAACCCTTTCCCTATTTTAGAAGGTGGAAGCTTCTGAATGGTGCCCTGAGAGAGAAAACTGAAAATGACCTGGGGAAAGAAGTCCAACTGTTCCTTTGGGGGTTGTGGTATACCCTTGAAGGAAGGTGGAGTTTTCCACACCATGAAATATCCTTGAAGGATAATGGAGAGACCCGAGAGTCCTGGGTGATCTGTTTCCAAGCAGGGAGAGAAAAAGGGAAAGAAGTCTGGTTTGTCAAGGGACAGGTACTCACACACTGCCTGGCTTACCCTGAAAAGGCTGCTTCTGAGCAACAGGAGTAGATGTGGAAAATTTGGATGAAAACGCCTTCCTAGTATCTCTTTTACCCATGGAAGACTGAGGACTAGAAGGTTTCCTAACAAAGGGTGTTTTAGAGTAGTTCTTCTTCTGAAATCTACGGACTGGGGACACAAAAATGTGCTTAAAGTCTTGCAGCTCTTTGCCCTTTTCCTGTAAAGACTGGAAGAGATCTGCAGCAGAGGAACCAAACAAAGCCTTTTTGTCCAGGAGGGCATCCATGATTTTAGCCTTTATATCGTCTGGCAAGGGCTGTAGTCTGAGCCAGGAGTACCTCCTTAGAACCCACCCAGAAGCTGATGCACTGGCTGATGCCTCCACAACATTGTAGCTACACTTAATGGATTGGTGTATAACTTGAGCCAAAGAGTTCAGAATGGTTCAGAATGGATGATAACTGAGCATTTGTACAAAAAACTGGTAGCTCTGAACGTAGCTTACAAGCATCCAAGAGAAACATCATGGAATATTTAGCCATATTGGTCTGGTAATTTATGGCTTTAAATGCCAGAGTAGCAGAAGTATAAACTTTCTTCTCAAGCCACTCTATAACGTTACTCTCCTTGTCTGATGGGAGAAAGGAAGTAGAGGGCAACATCTTGGGGACCTTGTCAGCAGAAAAAAATTGTTGCAGGGTCTGCAAAGGGACATTTAACAGATATTTGGAATCCTCTGGCACCTTATAGAACACGTCTGGCCTTTTAGGGGCAGGAGGTTGAGAGTCAGGGCATTCAGAGGCTTCTGAGAAAGCATCTAAAAAAGCTGGCAGAACAGGGGTATGAAAGATGGGGAAGGGGAATCCATCTGCAGACGTTCATAATACCTTTTTCGTATGTCTGACACCTGAGAACAATCCCATTTAAACAACTCCCTCATTATAACAATGGTTCCCCCAAAGATAATATCCTCTCCTGGGGAATCTGTGCCATTTGATTCCTCTTCTGGGGATGCATATCCTAAAGGTGATGAAATTATGGCAGAATATGCTAAAGATTAATTACCAGATAAAGCCTCTTCATCTGAAGAAACCTCCACAGAAATCCTTTTGTGTGGAGTAAGAGAAAAAGGAAGAAGGGAGAGAAAGACCTGAAGATTGCTTCAGGGCCATAAATGCAATGAAGAACCCTTGGGAGAAGGTTTGTCAATCAGCAGGTTGTTCTTGACAGGCAGGAGAAGCATGCTTAGCTTTCAACTTCTTCTTTTGTGGGACATCCATGTGTTGGAAGGACGAGGTTCCTGACGTCGGCCTACATTCTACAATATCAGTAGGGACATCTTCTCGAACAATGATTTGCAGAATGCCATGCGGGCCTTCAGTAACAATGAGCCTGCGACCCCCCACCATATCCAGAGCGGATGCCTATGTATCCACCAAGGACATGTTAGTAGGATCCTTCGCGGCTTCAACACTTGTATCCATGGAAGACTCACCTACAGACTCTAAAACAGTGTCTGGGCCAACACTGGCCTAGGGAGCGATGTCTGGATTTGGAGCAGCAGCATGTTAAGTCAGGCCTAGATTTCTTGGCCTTCTTAATTAGTGAAGGACCCGATGTACCTTGATATCACGTGCTAGGTGCTGGTTTTCTAGGTACAAATTAATGGAGGCTAAATGACTATGCAGGGTCTTGGAGACAAACACCTTGCAAATCGAACAAGAGGCATGTTCGTGGTCAGGGCCTAGGCAAAAGAGACAAAGGTTGTGCGAGTCTTTTTATATGGAATTTGCCTTCCACACTGACAATTGCCTTTCCTAGCTGACACATAACTTCATAAAGCAACAAGACAAAAACCCAATAGGGCACTTATCTGATCAGAATCCACAAGTTCTCTGATGAGCAATGACCGGAGAAGACCATCTAACTGGCGGCAAAAAAGTTCTGAGGTTTGGTACATGCTGACGTCCGCTTTACACCCAATCTCATTTCATGACCAACACAGGACCCGAGCTATGTGCGTTGTCATATGTACCCTAGTAGAGTTAGACTTTTGTATACTGGCCAGATGTACGAGTCAGCCGGCGGTGGACTCCCTCATGTTTTGAATACTGCAGTATATGAAAAGAAGGATATCAATAATAATCATACAGAATATTATATTCATAAAGTAAAGTATTTTAAGAAACAAGTCAATATGGAAATGGAAAAAGGAGATTCCGCCAATAGGAACAACTGCAATTAAGTATACAGAAAATGGGCAAGAGGGGCTTGAATTTATTGGAGAAAACTGCAAAGAAATCAAGGTATTGGGAGCAAATAACTAGAGAGGGAAAGGTAACATAATGGGTTTATTTGGACTGTAGATTAGAGGTTGCCCTCCCTATCAAGGAATTAGAGTATAGGCAAAGAGAAGGAAATAGGGAGTCGTAAACAAAAGACCAGCATTGGTGCAAGTTTTTAGCAGAAACTAGAGGAGAAGCTGCTGTTAAAAAAATGAATAATTAGTACAGCATATAAAATATTGCATGACAACTGTAAGAATCAATCAAAGGAGGTTAGAAAGGACTGGGAAGAGAAACTGGATAAGCAATTCACAAATAAACAATGGGGAATATATGTTTGTTTCCCAAATACGCAACAAAATATAGAAAATTCTGAATTTTTGCTTGGAAATATTTACATTGATATTTTTATATCCCACATAGACTCCAGAGAATTTTCCTCAAGTAGACAGCAAAGGTTGGAGGTGTGATGGGGAAGAAAGGGGTAATTGGGAACATATTTTCTGGGAATATAATGGGTTGGCAGACTTTAAAGATTTCCTGCAGACCACCCTGTCAGAGATACTGGGTGAACAAACTGGTGTAATTAGGGAAATTACTTTTCTGAGCTATGATACAGAGTCAGAACTGGCTACACATAGCAAGGCCTTGCTGAGCCTAATTATGGTGGCTACCAAAAACAATTACTAGAAAATAGAAATCAAATTCTAAACCAACTGTACTAGAAGTGATGAACACAGTAACAGAGATACAAAATCTGGAATTGGGATCTTTAGAAAAGAGTAGGAGCACATTACATAGAAAAAATGGGAATTGTGGGAACAATACATATCGGGAGAATGAGGTTTAAAAGAAGGCATGATCTGAATGATCTATGTAATGTCTGACTGACAATGATTGTACAATGTTTGCAACTAAAATTATGTCAATATGGTTTGTTTTCATTTATATAAATGTATGACTGCCTATAAGTGATAATTTAATAAAGATATTTCTTGTTAAAAAAAAGTTTTCACATAGGAGAAAGAGGTTTGGGTGGTTTCCTGGAGTTTGGATATTGCTGAAATTGTGTACATTAAAACTGAACTGCATGTGTACTGGAGTATCCTAGCATGGTATATAGAAGCATGGAGCTTGGTTACAAAGACGCATAAAAGAAGTGGTGTTAGTACAGAATCCTGTGAAACTCCTATGGTAACTGGTAGAAAGGGTGAGTAATCCTGTTGCCGGCTGCAACAGCCGTTGCCTGACAGTAAGCCAAAGAACAATGAAAGGGACAAATTATGGGTACAACAAGGCCTTCATCAACATTTGCAACATTTCATCTGAAAGTACAGTTGTATAAGATCTTACCATGGCAGTGCATGTTCTGCACCTCCATGTACAACTCGTGAGAAGAAAAAGGAACCTAAAAAAGCAGACCTGTATTTAGTGGAAATCTGACGAATCCGTGGAGTTAGAACTCAAGACAAGGAAAGGGAAGGAACAGATACTCCAG